>NW_022631016.1:23396370-23620844 GCF_010015895.1 Lontra canadensis | reverse complement strand
TTTGAGTTTTTTTTCTTTATTTTTCTTTTTTTTTTTTTTTTTTTTTTTTTTTTTTTTGGTGGTGGTGTTTTTATCAGGTTTTGGTTTCAGGGTAATGGTGGCTTCTCAGAATGAGTTTGGAAGTTTTCTTTCCTCTTCTATTTTTTGGAATAGCTTGACAATAGGTATTAACATTTCTTTAAATATTTGGTAGAATTCACCTGTGAAGGCCATCTAGTCCTGGACTTTCATTCATTGGGAGTTTTTTGATTACTGATTCAATGTCATTGCTGGTAATCAGTCTATTAAAATTTTCTATGTCTTCCTGATTCAGTTTTGGGAGGTTATATGTTTCTTGGAATTTATCTATTTCTTCTAGTTTGTCCAGTTTGCTAGTATGTAATTTTGTATAATATTCTTTTATCATCCTTTGTATTTCTTTGTGTCAGTTATTACTTCTCTCTCATTTCTGTTTTGGAATTATTTAGCTCCAACCGTGTTTCTGTCCTTCCTATTCTCTTTGATGTGGCCTTCTCTCTACATTTAGCTGTGAGAGTCCATTCTGCCAGTCTTCTGGTTTATTTGCCCTGATGTGTGTGTTACCTACCTATATCCATGGGACAAAGTAAGCCTTGGGTTTTCCTACTCTGCCATCTTCCATGAAAGTCCTACTACATGAGAGTGTAGTTTAGGTATTTATTCCATAGGTTTGCTTCTTGCTACATTGATTTGGTATTAGTTTGTCCCTCTAGCAGTATGTTAATTTGCTTTGGAAATCCTAGTTACTGACTTCCAGATATTAGAAGGAAAATAATAGGTTTCTTCTTTAAGCAGATTTTAAACATACATCAGTATTTAGAGATTCTCACTTAGGTATAGTAAAGAAGATAACTGGGAGGACTGTCAGATAATAACTAGCCATATGTGTTTATACTGTGATTTATGTCATCTGTGCAGGATAACTTCAAATATCAGCACATTCTTCTTGGATTGGGAAAAGTGAATAGAAAACTAACCAACTTTCTATGACAGCACATGCCAAATAAAAGTAAAACCTTTTCTTTGCTTGTTTGTTTTTTATTTTCTGTGTTTAAAACATTGCTAAGGGTTTTAGGTAAGATGAGGAAGATTCCAAGTGGGAACAGAGAGATTGATTAGAAAATTCAGTCCAAATTTTCTTATCTCAGAGCTTAAAAGAGGCAAGGGAAATTGATATTTTATAATGAAACCCTTGAGGGTTCCTTCAATCCTCTCAAATGCTAGACCTATTTTCTAGAGAAGAAAAGAAATATCTGGCGATATTTTTATGCATTTACTAAAACTAAAATATGTACAACTTTTTAAAATTTTGGATAAATATTGTTGTTGGCTATTCTTTTAGATCTGTACCTTAATGTACTAAAACTTAATATGATACTAGAAAATTTCCTTCTAAAAAAGTTTTATTTTACAAAAGAAAACTATGAACATAATCCAAATATGAGGTATTTGAGTTATTCAGACGACATTAAAATGATAATTAAAATAATTAAAATTATCAAATGTTGGCTTTAAAATCTAAGGATGAATATTTACATGTGTGCAGCTAATTCTACCAATTTGAATGTTTTGAAGTTATAGAAAGCCAATTGTTTGAGATACAGTGTTTGAAGATCTAACTTTGAATGGGAAATTTGATGTTTTTTGTTAGCATGAAATGCTGCCATTTGTCAGAGGAAAGGAGAGAAATATACAGAATTTGTTGCTAGCATGTACCAAAACTGAGACCTAATTTCCTTGCATTTTTGTTTAATGCTGTTCCAATCGGAGGCATGAAATGACCTGGACACATCATCTGAGGATGGCAGCTTCACAGGGAACCACTAACCTGCTAAAAAGCTTTGCATGTGTCTGTTTATTTTGGGGATTGTATTTCTCAGTTTACGGATGCTTATCCAGAACCAGCTTTCTACACTGGCAAGCAAAAATGAATGTACTTTGAATGTGTGTATGTGTGTGTTCTAGTAATATTGACCTACTTCATTGGGGAGGGTATGTGCTATGATAAGTGCTGTGAAATGTGTAAACCTGGCGATTCACAGACCTGTACCCCTGGGGATAAAAATACGTTATATGTTTAATTAAAAAATAAATAAAATTAAAAAAAATATTGAACTACTTCATTGGGAAACTAATAACTATTTGTTGATGACAGTGGGGTGGGGGAGTCTGGAGATTTTAAAAGAATAAAGATTAATCAGATATGCTTGCATAAAATCTGGCTACTGCCTGATAGGTACTGAGTGAAATAACTTTGAGTGATGGAGACTTATTATATAATACATAAGCAGTTTGTTAAGGGAAAGATAATGTTCACATGTTAAAAATGTCAATATGCAAATGAAAGCAAACATGGTTTTCCTCTCCTAATCCCTGGCAGGCATGCACATCATAGTGAATTTTCTCCCTTGATTCCTTTTGGTTCATTTATGTTATTGTATACACATGGTCATAAATAAGGCTAAGCAACGATATGACATAGATAGGCAAACATCAGCAGCAAATCTGTATATGGAAAAGTTAAGAAGCATGTTGTCTGGAGTGAAGATTTCCATAGTTGGAAGGGAACTGCAGAGACCATGGGCAAACTGGATGGACCAGCCTATAGGCAGAAACGTCTTGATTAAAAACTTTGGTAGTACCTTATTTTAACTAATGATGTACTATATGGTGAGTAACATAACACAAATTAAAAAAAAAGAAAGAAATGGACTCATACGTCTCATATTTCTTAGTTGTGATTTTTGTTATGTAAATTTTTTCTCCCTGAAATTTGCTAGGCTCTTATTTTAGCCCTTTCACACTCTGATTTCAGTTTTCAGTTTTTCTTCCCAACTTTGTCCTTCAACATCTGCTCTGACATCCCCTGTTCCTTAAAAATGGGTCTAATTCATAGTCTCTTGAATCACATCTAACTTACTCAGGCCATTTCTCTCACCCATAAAATGTCTCCCTTCTCTACCCGTCTACACTTATTTAAACTGTATGTAGACACGATTCTAGCTCCTTTAAGAGATTTTCTTTGAGAATTCTGGGCAGAATTGACTTATCTGTTCCCTGAGTTCTCTCCCCTTGCTTTACCTTTTGTACTGTGTGTGTGTGGGCGTGTGGGTGTAGTGTGTTGATGGCATGTTGTTATATTAGTATCTGTTGCTGTCATATCAATCTAACATGCCCTTAGAAGCTTAAAACAGCACTAATTTGTCATTGCATAATTTGGTGGTCAGAATTTCAGGTACATGGTCATGGTGATGGTTGGGTGGTGCATACTTATTCCCAAAATGTTGAGTCATATACATTAAATGTGTATAGCTTCTTACATGTCAATTAGACCTCAATAAAGTGTTTTTTGTTTTAAAAATAAGTTTAGGCACAGAATGACTCAGCTGTTTCTCCATCTCAAGTCTCCTAAGACCAATGTCAAGGTGTCAGCGGGGTTGCATTCCTTTCAGGAAGTTCTGGGGGAATGACACTTCCTAGTTCATGCAAGTTGCTCACAGAATACAGGTCCATGCAGTGGTCTTAGACTAAGGTCTTTATTTCCTTGCTGGTTGATGGCCTAAAGTCCTTTCTCAGCTTCTAGGGGCCTCTGTGTTCCCTGGTGAGTGTCTTCATTCCTCCATCTTCAAGGCTGCACCAACAGGTTGAGTCCTTATGCTTTGAATATTTTTGACTTCTCCTTTTGGAGAATATGTTCTGCCTCTAGCCAGAGAATTTTCTTTGCTTTAATGGGTTTATATGATTATACTGGGTTCACCTGAATAATTCAGGATAATCTATTTTAAGGACCATAATCTTACTTCCATATCTTGGCTGTTGCAAATAATGCTGTAATAAATGCAAGAGTGCCTCTATTTCTTTGAAATCCTATTTTCTTTTTTGGGGAGAGTGGGTATATATTCAGAAGTCAAATTGCTAGATCATATGGTAGATCTACTTTTGATTTTTTTAGGAGCCTCCATACTGTTTTTCTATAGTGGTTGGATCCCATATCAGTGGATGAGTGGATAAAGAAAATATGGTATATATCTATATCTCTACATATAGATTCACACATACACACACACACACACACACACACACACACACACACACTAGAATTTATTCAGTCATAAGAAAGGAGGATATCCTCGGGGCGCCTGGGTGGCTCAGTGGGTTAAAGCCTCTGCCTTCAGCTCAGGTCATGATCTCAGGGTCCTGGGATCGAGTCCCACATCGGGCTCTCTGCTCAGCAGGGAGCCTGCTTCCTCCTCTCTCTGCCTTCCTCTCTGCCTACTTCTGATCTTTCTCTGTCAAAGAAATAAATAAAATCTTAAAAAAAAAATCTTCTTAAAAAAAAAAGAAAAAAAGAAAGGAGGATATCCTGTCATTTGTGACAACATGAATAGACCTTGAGCCTATTATGCTAGGTGAGATAAGTTAGAGAAAGACAAATGCTATATGTTACCACTTATAGGTAGAATCTAAAATAGCTGAACTCATAAAAACAGAGAGTAAAATGGTGGTTACCAGGAGATGGGCAGTGGAGGGATAGAACAGATGTTGTTCAAAGTAAAAACTTGCAATGAGTAGTAACTAACCCCTAGAGATCTAATCCACAGTATCATGAGTATAGACAAAAATATTTTACTATAATCTTCAAACATGCAAAGAAACTAGAACTTAATTATCCAACCACTAGACAGAAAGGATAATTATGTAAAATGATAGAGGTGCTAATTATTGCTATAAGAGCAATCATAATATAATATATAAATATACCAAATTAACATGTTGTATACCTTAAATTTACATAATGTTATATGTCAAATATATTCAGTAAATAATTTTTTAAAGACCATAATCTTAATCACATCTGCAAAATTCCATTTCAGCAACAATACCTTGATTATCATTTGATGGAATAACTAGGGAACAGGCATCTTCAGAATTCTGTCTGCCACAGCCATTATCACACAGTTGAGCTCTATCCTTTATTACCTTGGTTTGGCCATGGTAATATCTTTTTGAATTGGCTTTCCACACTCCTTTGGAGTTAGTGTTCTTGGTGTGAATTAAATCGTGCAAAAGAAATCTTTCATGCAGATTTGAAAAGTACAAGTTAGAGAGAGGCCACCCTCCTGTAGCCTCTTGCACATCCTCTAGGGAGGTAGTCATTTTTCTGAAGCTGTTTCCAGTATTCATTTCTAGCTTCATATGAGTCAGGAAACAGTGGAGTTTGCATTGGCTTCTTGATTTGACTCCTTATTCCCTGACTTATGGATTCAGTTAACCAGTCTTTAGCTTCATCTTGTCCAGGATGCTATGGCAGTGGTGGTCCCAGTGGTGGACCCAGGGCTAGTCCCATAGGAAGTAGCTATCCTGCTGAGCTGTTGCTCTGTTGATGGAGTCTTACTAAGAGGCTCAGGCAAAGCATACTTTTAAATTTTGTTATTAGCTTTTGTAAGAGCCTATTCTCTTGTATTCTTCTTTGTGCTTAAAAACATAGCGATAGTTTATGGTTCCTCTACTGAACCTTGCCTGACATAATATTTGATTCCAGGAATAAGTGCAATGTAGGAGATGTGGCTTTGGTTAGTGGTCAGGTAACAGGTGTAGAGCATCTGACGCTACATGTTAGGACCTTGTGAGTCCATGGCCAAACATTTGTTAAAATTGCCCTATTATATAAGTAACCTGGATGGAAAATGTTCCACAGTGCCTATAGCTTTGAGGGAAGTAGTTCTATAGAAAAATAATGTGGTTTTTTTTTAAGATTTTATTTATTTATTTGACAGACAATGATCACAAGTAGGCAGAGAGGGAGGCAGAGAGAGGAGGAAGCAGGCTCCCTGCAGAGCAGAGAGCCCGATGCGGGGCTCGATCCCAGGACCCTGAGATCATGACCTGAGCAGAAGGCAGAGGCCTTAACCCACTGAGCCACCCAGGCGCCCCTAGAAAAATAATGTTTATATATCATTTCTCTTCTGACTGTTCTTAACAAAGTATTATATACAGCAGAAGATCTGTCACAGGCAAGAATTCTCGAGTGTATGGGCAGAGATAGATATGGAAAGATCTAGAAATCTGGGGCTTCACAAGACTGAAAAAATCTTTGGCTACCTCTTTACACCAAGAACCAGACGTTAATGCCATGCAAGGAAGCCAGTAAATAAGACAGAGTTAAATGTAATCACCAAGTTCAGAAGAAAAGTTTACATATGATTATTGGCACATGGAATCAGCTGCAAGCAAATAGACCAAATGCCTAATATATTCTGAGGTAGTTCTATTACAGAAGAAATTATAATTCTCTGTTGAAAAACCCATGACTTTTCAATCCTAAAAGTAACTCTCGAATTTCCATTCACAAGCAAGCAGAAAATGGACAGGCAGTGAGATGAACAGCCTGTGAAGGGGAATCTGCTCTGTAACATCCATTGCATTTTTGGCCACAAGAGATGATAGAGAAGCAGTGACCTCTAAGAGAGCAAAACTCTAAGAGGGCAACAGAAGATCCTGGAACTGTGAGACTCCCAGAATGCTGAGGCAGGGTCTGTATGAAGAATTACTTCATTTCCAGGAAAGGAGTTTGGCCCTTCTAGTCTACCAAAATTCTTCTTCACCAGTGACCAGTTGTCCCTGAGGGTCTTTAACAGTCTTCCTTTTTTGAATGGTCATTTTAAAGATGTTTATCTTGCTCTTATTCACTCAGGTATCTCTCAGGTAAAGAACTTATTCTGGAATCACATAGGTAAAATGAATTATTACAAATCTGTCTTTGTGTAGGCATATTTTTTAATGCATAGGGAGCAAGGAAAGTGATCAGCTTTATGTCTGTTATGTTTCTGTTTTAGAAACATAGCAATTTTATACTCAATTGCATAACTTATATAAGAGTTAAATTATCCACTTCCTAATGTAACCAACTTAGTGTTATGAATAAATTTTAATAAATGCCTTGAATTATTCTATGATTTTCATATTCTGTCAAATTTCTATAGTTTGTGTAAATCATGATGAATGTTTCCTCCTTATTTCCTAAGTAATTGAGAAATAGTGATAAAGAGATCTAACCTTTAGGTGAATCCAAACACCATTATAATAAAACAGAACTTTCAGCTCTTTGCATATTAAATAAAACTACCTTGATTATTTGGTGGTTTCCGCAGTTAATTTTTGTCACAAACTATGGGAATTGGGATGCAACCTTTGTTATGGTAGGAATAAATTAATATGAGTTTTTATTTTATGATACCCATTACTTTTGGGAACTTGAAAGAACTTTCTTTAAAATTTAAATTATGATGATGTCTTATTCATATCTTCTTTAAACATCCTTTAAAACAATTATTGCAGTTATTAATAAAATTATATATCAGATATTTATCAACTACAAAGTTCTAGGCATTTTGTTAGGCATTTTGTTATTTATAATCTACTAATACTTTTATATTATTTCAAATAAAATAGTTGAACACAACTTAATTTCTAGAAGTATGTTATGAATCTTTTTTTTTTAAAGATTTTATTTATCTATTTGACAGAGATCATAAGTAGGCAGAGAGGCAGGCAGAGAGAGAGGGGGAAGCAGGTTTCCTGCTGAGCAGAGAGCCCGATGTGTGGCTTGATCCCAGGAGCCTGAGATTATGACCTGAGCCGAAGGCACAGGCTTAACCCACTGAGCCACCCGGGTGCCCCTGTTATGACTCTTTAAAATAAAAAAAAACTTAAAGAATGACAAAAATAAATAGGAATGCAAAATCATTAGGAAAGATAAGAAAGGCATTAACCTATATATAGTGAGAATATACTCTGTTTATATTTTCTTGTAAGACTACCCCATACACAGAACATAATACAATAGACCTCCCCATGAGTTAGAAAAAAATTATCAATATTTTGTCAACGGTGATTTACTTATCCCCTACAGCTTTCCCTATAACATTTATTTTTTTAAAGATTTTATTTATTTATTTAATTTTTTGAGAGGAGAGGGGAGAGAGAGAGAGTGCAAAAGCAGCAGGGAGGAGTAGAGGGAGAGAAAGAAGCAGACTCCCCACTGAGCAGAAAGCCAGAGGCGGGGCTGGATCCCAGGACCCCAAGATTATTACTTCAGCCAAAGGCAGATTCTTAACTGACTGAGCCACCTAGGTGTCCCACTGTACCCCTTAAATGAGAAAGAAATCTAGACATCTTGATCAATCACTAAGCCAAGTTTAGTATAGTGGTATTTTATGGAGGACTTAGTTATGTGTGTTTTTTTGTTTGTTTGTTTGTTTTTTTTTAAATTTTATTTATTTATTTGACAGACAGACAGATTACAAGTAGGCAGAGAGGCAGGCAGAGAGAGAGGAGGAAGCAGGCTCCCTGCCGAGCAGAGAGCCCGATGTCGGACTCAATCCCAGAACCCTGGGATCATGACCTGAGCTGAAGGCAGAGTTTTAACCCACTGAGCCACCTAGGCGCCCCTTACGTGTGTTTTTATATACACATTTTGCAAATATTTTGAGAAGACACTTTTTAAAAGTTATATGCCCTTGAAATTTATTCTTTTCTTCTTGCCTAGTAATTTTACAGTTAATTATAGTCAGTATCTTTCTTTATTGTTTACATTTGAATATTTATTTCTCATTGCTGTGGAATGTGTCATTTTAATGAGGAAGAAAAGTCTCATTCCACCTCCAATGCCATGCCTCTAGAACCCCAGGAAGAGGAAAAGTGCACTTAAGTTAAAGGCATCCTACTCATTTCTTAGGAATGGGGAAGGTCTTCTCACTTGGGCAGGATCAAGAGGTCCAAGTAAAAGGAGTGAGCAGAAACCAAATATATATATTTATTTTTGATTTGTATTCTAATAATTATGGCATAAAAGAAAGATGTTACTTCAATTTACCAAGTTCACAGTTAGTAAATATCAGTGATTTATTCATTCATTCCAAAAATATTTATTAGGTCTCTGTTATGGTTCATGTATTATGTAATATAATAGATATATAGTCTTAAAAGTCATATTTACTCATTATTTCCCTTGGCAAACACTGGAACACAGGATTGAATAAGGCCCTGGTACTGTCCTAGAACAAATGGAACCAAGAATAACAGAACCAATTAGATAGGGCCACAGTGCTAGGGACCACACAAAAGGCGAAGGGAGCCGTTGATTTCAAAATGGAGAGGGAGTGATTTTAGTCATTCTGACAGGTGTGAGGTGATATCTCATTTATAGTTTTGATTTGCATTTCCCTGATGATGAGTGATGTTGAGCATCTTTTCATGTATCTCTTGGCCATTTTTATGTCTTCTTCAGAAACATTCTGTTCAGAGGCTCTATCCATTTTATAAAAAAATTATTTATTTTAGAGAGAGAGAGAAATAGAGAGAGCATACACAAATGTGAGAGGGAGAGAAAAAGACTCCTCACTGAGCACAGAGTCCAAGGCCAGGTTCGACAGGGGACTTGATACGGGACTGCATCTCAAGTCCCGGAGATCATGACTTGAGCTGAAACCAAGAGTCAGAGGCTAACTGACTGAGCCACCAAGGTGGCCCTCCTCTATTCATTTTTAATCGGATTTTATGGTTGTTGTTGTTGTAATTGAGTTGCATGAGTTCTTTTCATATTTTGGATATTAACCTCCTATCATATAGAAGATTTACAAGTATCTTCTCCCATTCACTAGCTTTTCTTTTTAATTTTTAAAGACATTTTTAAAAAGATTTTATTTATTTATTTGAGACAGAGAGAGCACAGGCAGAGAGAATGGCAGGCAGAGGGAGAGGGAGAAGCAGACTCCCCGCTGAGCAGGGAGCCTGGTGTGGGACTTGATCCCATGACCCTGGGATCATGACCTGAGCCGAAGGCAGATGATTACAATTCAGCCACCCAGGCACCCCACCTTTCTGTTTTGTTGATAGTTTTCTTCATTGTGCAAAAGATTTTAATTTGATAAATTTGCTTGTTTTTGCTTGTTGCCATTGCCTTTAGAATCAGATTTTTAAAAAAATCATTGTCAAGACTATTTTCAAGGAGCGTATCACGTATGTTTTCTTCTAGGAGTTTTTTGTTTCTGGCCTTACATTCAAGTCTTTAATCTATTCTGAGTTAATTTTTGTGTATAGTGTAAGGCTGTTGTCAAGTTACATTCTTTTGCATGTAGCTGTCCTGCTTTCCCAATGCCATTTATTAAAAGGACTGTTCTTTCCCCCATTGTATATACTTACTTCCTTTGTTGTAAATTAATAATAAGTGTTGGTGAGGATGTGGAGAAAAGTGGATCCTTACACACTATTGGTGGGAATGTAAGCTGATGCAGCCACTATGGAAGACAGTAAGGAACTTCTTCAAAAAATTGAGAGTTAAACTGCCATATGATTCAGCATTCCAGTCCTGGGTATTTACCTAAAGAAAGTGCAAATGCTAATTTGAAAAGATATATGTACTCCAGTGTTCGTTGCAGCATTATTTACAATAGCCAAGATATGGGAACAACCCGTGTCCGTTCATCCATGGATGAATGGGTAAATAAGATGTAGTGTGTGTTTGTGTGTTTGTATTTGAATACTACTCAGCCATAAAAAAAGAATGAAATCTTGAGATCTGTGATATTGTGGATAGATCTTGAAGGCAGCATGATAAGTGAAATAAGTCAGAGGGAGAATGACAGCTACTATATGATTTCACTTACAAAAGTGTAGATACAGAGAACAGATTGGGGGTTGCCAGAAAGGAGGGGGGCTGGGAAGTAGGCAAATTGGTGAAGGGATCAAGGAATACAAACTTCCAGTTATAAAATAAATGAGTCATGGAGATGTAATGTATGACGTGGTTGTTATCGTCAATAGTATTGTGGAGCAAACTTGAAAGATTCAAGAAAGTAAATGTTAAAACTTTCCATTACTAGAAAATTATTTTTTGTAACTTTGTGTGGTGACAGATGGTGACTAGACTTATTGTGGCGATCACTTCACAATGTGTACAAATGTGAAATCATTATGTTACATATCTGAGACTCCTATAATGTTATATGCCAGTTACACTTCAATAAGAAATAAATGGAGAGGGAGTGGAGGAGGTGGTGATGTGCAAAAGTTTTAAAGAGGAAATAAAAAGTGATCTACATGGTTTGAGAAGTAGAGGATTAGTGTGGGAGGAGAACATGCGTTGCAGAGAAACTGGAAAGAACACAGTGTTAGTCTGATAAAAATATTTTGGATCATAAGGGATTTGGAATTACATGCTGAGGAAGCTGAACTTCCATGTATATTGTATCTTATTTTTTTAAAGATTTTATTTATTTGAGAGAGACAGAGCGAGAGCAAGAGAGTGAGCATGAGCAGGCAGAGGGGCAGAGGGAGAGGGAGAAGCAGGTTCTTCACGGAGCAGGGAGCTCCACATGGGGCTGGGATCATCACCTGAGCCAAAGGCAGAACTTAACCGACTGAGCCATCCAGGTGCCCCTAGAAACATACTTTAAGAAAAGGAATTGCATGATCAAATCTAGTTAATTGAACCATTGTTCATATGCCCCATAGTGCCAGATATCTGCATTCTAAGATGTCTATTATTTGCTGAGCCAGATGACTAAATTAAGCTCAGGGTGAAAGCGACATATATTCTACTCTTTAGCTTGATTTTACCACGTTTTTGCTATTGAAGCCTGACTACAGCTGAAACCTTGACAGAGAATGGACATTTTCCTCTTTCCCTCCTCGAGTCTCTGCTCAATTCAGGTTTATTCTTTAGTGGAGGAAAGAATTGCTGATCAACATCCCGCAGCCTTGGGCATAGCTGGCATCTGCAATACTTTGGTGCATGTCTAAAAGCCATGCAGAGAAGTGACATACCAGGGGGAGGGAGAGCTTCGAAGTGATTTCTCCACTCCCTGGAGAAGTCTCTACTCAACACAGTGGCAGAGGGTTTCAAAAGCGAGCTAAGGAAAGTCATATCTGCACAGACGTATAAACCTGCACCAAAGTTTCCATCCTAAGATTGAAGTTAGTCTAGTGTCTGATTTCTTGGGTCAAAGTATCAGGTTGATTTTTTCCCCCCTATAATTACTATTGTGACCATAGTATTTGCTGCAAGGCTTGCATTTGCATCACTC
Source organism: Lontra canadensis (assembly GCF_010015895.1). Taxonomy (NCBI): domain Eukaryota; kingdom Metazoa; phylum Chordata; class Mammalia; order Carnivora; family Mustelidae; genus Lontra; species Lontra canadensis. Next base: position 23,608,740 of record NW_022631016.1, on the reverse strand, counting down.
TCCTTAGGCAAACCTATGGATTTGTTTTTCGATGGGTGTTTAGAGAGAGAGAAAAAATCCCTATGCATTCAGGATTGTGGCTTATAAATGCTATACCAGTGTAACTCATTGTTCTGGAGTTTCCCTGGTGAGGAAGAAATTTCATTTGGGTGTAATTTTGTCAGAGCTCTGGGAAGTGCTTACCACTTTTGACATGTGAGACATCACAGCTCTGGGAAAGAGCTGATTACCAAGTCATATTTGTTATGGCTTTCCAGGTGGCTGGGTATTTCTAAAGCATCTTGCCTCTCATACAGCTGTACTCACACTGTTTCTTTAGAACACTGAGTCTATATGATACAGCAGCAGGAGAAAAAGGACTGCCAGTTATGCAGATGATTTATGCTTCGTAATTAGGAGAATCAGAAAGGCAGTAGAGTGCAGTGGTTCCACACAGTGGCTATATCGGATTATCCTTGGACCAGTCATTCTTCAACCATATTATTGTGGGCAATTTACTAAGCATTTAAAATCTAATTTCCATAATCTGTAAAATGGGGTTAGCAAGAGCTCCCTCACAGGCATTCCTTTATGTCGTTCAAAGTTTTTTCACTGTGTGTAAAGATTTATCAGTCTCTATCAGGTAATTACCTCTAAATAACTAATGGCTCTTACTGATGTATTACCAAAGTCTGAATAACTTTCAGATAGCATAAAATCTGGTTACATGTGCTGAAAAATAAGAAATTTATGAGGTATTGGAACACTTATTCCCGTCCTTTGTAAAGCCAGCTTCTATTCATTTGCATTCTTCATTTTTCGGAAGAGAGACGTATCGTATTTGTAGTCTATATGGAGAGTCAATGCATTTCATTCATTGGTCTTTTTCAAGTAAAAACCTTTCAGACAAGTGGAAAATTTTTGTTTACTTCTTTTGCTCAAAATGCAGTCCACAATTAGTTTTAAATTACTTATTTTGCTAAATGGAAGAGCAGATTGCTAAAATTTTAGCCAAGAAATGCACCAATTCTAACCCATTAAAAGAAGTTGGAGCTTTATTGAAATAATCCTTTAAAGACCACAGCAAAACATTTGTTAAATTGCTATCATTACTATTAATTTTGATATCATTTTGACATATAGCATAGGGTATCTGGAACTTGAGTTTATTGATGGGGTTAGTGGTAATTTACTTTCCGTAGTGCCTTCCTTGATCAATGAATTTAGAACTAGAGAGCTTACTTTTAATTCTGTAAGCCTGTAAATCTGTGTGAGTGTTTAAGCGTTGAGCATTTAAATACAATTAACTGGCTGGCAAGAATTTGGCAGGCTTTGATTTCAACAACCATTTATTTGTTTGTGTGTTTCCAGCTGGGATTGTACTGTATCATACTGAATGGTATCGATCAAGTCAGTTGGGTGACTGGTAAGAACCGTCTGAAAATAACTTATCTCATACCCAGCACTGCTCAGCGCTAGATCATTTATCACTGTGCACAGAGCATGAATGTCTGGGACTATTTTGTTTCCTTTTTGAGTGATAGTACTTTGCTTAAAAGAATAGAACAGTTAGAGGAAATTATCAGAATTTCCTCTATGAAAATCTAGGTAGTCATTACCAAAATTATTGATCAGCCCTGAAAAAGAAATAAGGAAATCTTATGAAAATCATGATTAAAATGCTATTTCAGATTTGAAATCTAATATACATGTAATATCAAAGGACAAGAGCAAGGGTCAGAATTATAAAAAAAAAACAAAACAAAAACTAACCAAATGAGCTACCTCTAAGTGATTATTTTATTAGTATATATTACTTAAATATCCCAATATTATATGTCACCAAACTGTCATGTAGCCTATGGATATTTGGGGGGAAATTCAGAGGACATAATCATTAATCTTCTTTTTGGAAGAAAGAAAATATCCTTGAGCTTGAATTCTCATCTTCAGCATAGGTATCATAATACCTACCTCATAGGACTGTTGAGTATTGAGTGGGAAAACATGTCACTGGATCCTGAGAGACAAGCAGAGAACCTTACTTCCATCTTTGTTCTTACACTCCATCCTTGACACACTGAAGTTTCGTTTCTTTTTTAATACTGACCTGATCACTCAAAATGTACACTACGGCAAGAAACAAAAACACAAAGGAACAAAAATGACACAGTGAATGATTAAAGTCTATGTGTTGCTTATGGGCAAGCAGAGAAATGCAAATGAGATATAACTGGACTTTGTTCTGCTTGAAACATTTCCATGAATGTACTTATATTTTACATGAAAACAAGCGGGGGAAGGGAAAAAAATTAAATTCAATGCTAGAAGAGCATCCATCAGACTGAACCTGATGTCAATGCCAGAATGTGTCTGTGCTCCATATGAGTTCTCAGATTTTAAGAATCTGCTCTCTAGGGTGCCTGCGTGGCTCAGCAGGTTTAGCATTGGACTCTGGATTTGGGCTTAGGTCATGATCTCAGGGTTGTGAGATGGAGCCCTGCATGGGGCTCTGCGCTGGGCGTGGAGACTACTTAAGATTCTCTCTCTTCCCCTTTCTCTGCCCCCCCCATTATGTATTTATACATTTCTCTCTCTCTCTCTCTGTAAGAAAAAAATAAAAAAGAATCTCCTCTCCCCTCAACTGTGATTATTTGATATTAGGAGTTAATTAAATTTTAAGATAGCCCTGCCAGTTTTTCAACGGAAGATTGAGTAGGGAATAGACTAAGAATCGTTTTAAAGGCTGGAGGACATCAATGATGATTTATTCTACTAATTAAATAATTTTTAGACCTTTTTAAAGGAAACACTATAGAATTTAAAGTCTTAGACTCTAAGGGTCTGTCAAAAAATTCTGGGCAACCCAGGACCACCTATGATGTTCAAGATAGAGGAGACCAAAGCTGGGTTTTGAATACAGGAATTCCCAGGTGAGACTGGCAGGCAGAACAAAGTCAGATAAACTTAAAAAGCTGACCCACGTCATTTTTGATACTGGTTTATTTCATTCAGGGACTTCTTAGGGCTTTAAAATGCAGATAGGTGCTGTGAATTTCCAGGAAGGGAATCTAAGATGCCATACTTGTTAAGGTTGACCACAAAATGATTTTGTTTTCTGAATGCCTATAAATGTCTTAGAGAATTAAGTATTCTTCTATGGGACATAATTGATAAAATATGTATATACAAAGCTTCTTGAGATAAATTCTTTCTATATCTCCTCTGCCTCTTGATACTCCTAACTTGGGGGAGATTTTGCACCTACTTGGAGAACATGTTGAATTATTAGCCATATTTGAATGAAAATAAATATAAATTTGTTAAAATATCTAACACGAATATCAGAGTAGTTTTACATTTATCTTTTCCCATTCCTATGACCGAATTCAAGTGGAATTACGTTATGAGTCAATCAAATCAGTTTTACAAAGTTGACTAAATGCTGGAAATAGATTTAACTGGTGGTTGAATTATGTTCTAATGAAAATGAGAAATAAGTTGAAATACGCCTTAATTGTCCAATTACATGTTTTTAAAGTTATATATTCTTCATGAATATATAAATAAAAGTAAGGATAACAAAAATGTTTTGAAATAAGTACATATTTCCTCTAAGAAAATCTTGTATCTATATGTAACTCCCTCTGTAGCTGTCATTTTAACTATAACATTTTAAGGAAAAATTAAGGACATGACGAGTTTTATTAAAGGGCATTTAAACTAAAATATGTGGAGCTGTTTCAAAGATTAAAACAAAACAAAAAAAAGATTCAGAATTTCACTTCAAAATGTGGGCAGTTGTTTTCATTGTAAAAGAATGCTCTGGAAGGCTGAGTGGTCCTGCCAGAACCCAGTACATTTGAGAAATCTCAGGGGAAGATTCATCCTCCAGGGATTTTCCATTTGCTCTTCACTTCAAAGCAGTCAGGCTCAGCATCTTGATAATAAGCCAATGTGAACATCCAAACATCTGTAGTTTCTCCCTTCACACACTCAGTCCTTTTGTGCATATGTCAGACTATGGCAATGTAAATCTTAGAGAAGATGTTGCCCTTTTACTTCGGTTTTAACTTAAGCCCATCTCTCACTGAGTCAGATAATCGTATCTGTGTTGCTTATTCATGGAATTAAAGAAGTCACTCTGTAATGCCGGACAGGGTCAGAGATTCTGGATTCTGCTGGTTTATGGAGAATAAATGGTAGCTCAGAAGGGACTTGCCTCATGGCACACAGTAGGGAAGCCTTCCAGCTCTGGTCGTCTTCTGAGAATCTCTCTGCACCTTGAACTCTTCTCCACCTGCAGTTCAAGAGCTGTTTCCTGGCCAGCAGCACTGTGCCAGGCTCGGTAGGGATGCTAAATCTGCATGTGCTTATATAAGTCTCTTTGGTACTAGAGTAGCTAATGGTGTAGGTTTTTTTGTTTTTGTTTTTGTTTTTTGTTTTTGTTTTTGTTTTTGTTTTTTAACCAAAGGTTTTTAAGAAACAGTGTAAGATAATTTATTTCTAATGATTATAATTCAAAGAGCTTTGGATGTATGTTTGCTTATGAAAGAATGCAAAGAACATAGAATTGAAATAATTTCATTAGTACATAATGTCTAACAAGCAAGATGACATCAGGATGATTTTTTAAATTTATTTTTTCATTGAGGCATAAATGACACACAAAAAGTGTTCAATCAGATGGGTTTATACCTATGTTTGTAACTAGATGTATATCTACACCTACATATAAACTTACATCTATATCTACATCTGTATCCACCCATTATCATTAGTCTCTCAACCACTTGAAAGCAAGTTATACACATAATGTTTCTTTACTCTAAATACTCGTGTGAATTTCCCCCAAGGTAAGGAGATATTTTTTTCATTATTTCCATGTAACCCTCTGAATAGGATAGCCAACTTTTAATTTTTATTCCTTATTTTTTTTTAAAGATTTTATTTATTTATTTATTTATTTATTTATTTATTTATTTGAGTGAGAGAAACTGAGCAAGTGAAAGAGAGAGAAAGAGAGGAGGAGCAGTGGGGGGTGGGTTTCAGGGCAGAGGGAGAGGGAGAAGCAGATGCCGTGTTGAGCGGGGAGCTGAATGTGGAGCTCCATCCCTGGACTCTGGGAGCAGGGATCATGATCTGAGCCTAAGGCAGGCACTTAACTGACAGCCACCCATGCGCCCTAGGATAGCTAACTTTTTAGAAGGCCGACTGAGGACACAGACATACAACACCAGTACTATATATATATATATATATATATATGCACAAACACACATACATATATATATTATATATGTGTAACATATGTGTCGTGGCCGGCACGACAAATTGACCAGGAATGTGAGGGTAAGAGGATGAAGAAAAGAATCGAGAAGCAGAGAGATGGGAGCAGGAGGAGCACTGAGGAGGATGTCCAACAATACTAAGTTTATTCAAAGCATTAAGGCCATATATATAGTGATATTACAATAGGAGAAGGAATACATCTGTGTCTAGTTAAACAACCACAAGTTCCCATAATAAGTTTCACATTTGACTACAAGCAGACCTCGTGACGCCAAATGGCTGATGCCAGTACAATTGTTCTGTATTGATACAGCAAACCTGAAAGTAATTTATGGGCTGTACTAGGGCAGCAAGGACCAGCCACGAACTTATGACCCCAACCGAATTGTTCTCATTTGTTTAGCAAGTGTGTGGGAAGTCACGTAGGCGAGTGCACAACACATAGCACAGACGCTTTCTCGGTGCCACTCAACTTTTCCCATCCTAAACCTTAGGTTAGGTTATTCGGACTTTAAAGGAGGCATAAGTCAGGGCCTGGTTTGGTCCTCGTCTCAAGCCTTATTGCAGCCTCCCACACATATGTGTATATATGATACTTTATAATATGTATATTATTTATATTTATACCTATTATATAATATATAATAAATATTATATATTTATTTAATAGATAATATTTATATTATTTATAATTATTTATATTATATATAACAATATATTATTTATTATTATGTATTATATTTTTTCTATATTCTATATTTATATATTATTAATATATAATATTTATATATGTTACTTTTAAATATGTGTGTTACTTTAACATAAACATATGGAAAAAGTGTTTATTCAAAAATACATATATTATTCTGTCTTTTCTCTTACATCAATGCTATTATTTAAATAGGGCTAGCTAACAGTCTCAACTAGTACTAATTAATACTGCTAATTAAAATAACATATGTGAAAAATATAACAATATTTTATAGTGTTTTTTTCTTTCCTGTCAAATGGAAATTTATTTAACCTGCTTTAAAAACTTATTTATTTGGTGTTTATATTTGATAGGCTATATTATTATATATTCTTAAAATAAATGGATTAAATCATTTTTATTTTTATTTATTTATTTATTTATTTTTAAAGATTTTATTTATTTATTTGGCAGACAGAGATCACAAGTAGTCAGAGAGGCAGGGAGAGAGAGGAGGAAGCAGGCCCCCCGCTGAGCAGAGAGCCTGATGCGGGGCTCGATTCCAGGACCCCGGGATCATGACCTGAGCTGAAGGCAGAGGTTTTAACCCACTGAGCCACCTAGGCACCCCAGATTAAAGGATTTTTAAAAGGAGACTGTTAAAACAGTAAGACTAATTAAATAGGTATTATTGATTCTTAACAAAAGTAACAATGATGTGTTTCCTCCCCATGATACAGTAGGATACTTTTATTCTTTTTTTAAATATTAAACTTCTGAACTGCCCACAGCCTTCATAGCCTTCATAGCTTTTCAAAGGTATTTTATCCTCTTTTCTTTTCTTTCTTCTTTTGACATAGTGGTAAAACAATACCATCAAACAGAACATTCACTTTGACTTGCAGATCTGCTTTTGTCAAGTGCATATTACATGCATTCCCAGTATCAATTGAATGTGACTACGTCAGCCTAAATATCTCAACAAAATCTTTTTAGTGTGAAATACTTCGATGTTTTTAATAAGATGTTAATTTTTTAAAAGACGTTTATTGAGATACAACTCCCATAACGTAAAAGAACAACAACATTTGTTAACTATTTTAAAGTGTATATTTGTAAGGCTATACAATCGTCATCTCTCTCTGGTTCCAAAATATTTTCAACACCTCAAAAGGAAACTCTGCCCCATGAAGCAGTCCTTCATCATTTCTTCTTCCCCCAGGCCCTCACGATCACTGAAAACAGAGGCTTTTTGTCCCTATGGATTTACCTATTCAGGGATATATCATATCAATGAAGTTATATAATATCTGACCTTTCTGTCTGATTTCTTTTACTTAACAAAATGTTTCAGGGCTCATCTATATTGTAGTAGGTGTCTGTGTTTCATTCATTTTTTTATGATCGAATAATATTCCATTGTAGATATGTGCCAAATTCTGTTTATCTATTCATCTGTTAATGGATATGGATGATTTCCACTTTTGGTTTATTGTGAATAGTACTCCTGTATAGATTTAGGTACTTCTTTTTGTTTGAATACCTATTTTTAACTTTTTGCCACGTATATCTAGGAGTGTATTTGCTAGATCATATGGTAATTCCATGTTTAACTTTTGAGGAGCCACTAAACTGTTTTCCATATTAGCTGAAGCATTTTACATTTCTACCAGAATGTACAGTGTCCACTGTCACTTGTTATTTTCAGTGTTGTTATTTGTATTGTTATTATTGTTATTACAACTACAGTGGGTGTGAAGTTGGTATCTCATTGTCATTTTGATTTGTACCTTCCTAATGACTAGGGTTTTACACATCTTTTCATGTACTTTTGGGGCATTTTTGTAACTGTCTTTGGAAAAATGTCTATTCAGATCCTTTGCTCATTTCTAGATCAGATTATTTGTCTTTCTGTTGTTCAGTTATAGATTTATTTATAGGGCTGTCATCAAGAAGATAAGAGGCAATAGTTGTTGGTAAGGATGTGGTGAGAAGGAAAGTTTTACACATTGTTAGTGGGAATGTGAATTGCTCCAAGCACTGTAGCAAACAACTGGTGTTTTCTAAACAATTGGTGGTGGTTCCTCAAAAACTTAAAAATAGATTTAGCATATGATCCAGCAATTCCACGTCTTGGTATATATCCAAAAGAAATGAACACGGAATTTCGAGGAGATGTCTGCATTCCTATGTTTGTCACAGCATTATCCACAATAGTCAAAATATGGAAATTACCCAAATGCCCATAGATGGATGAGTGGATTTAATAAAAAAAAAAAAAATGTGGTACATATACACAATGAAATATTATTCAGCTACAGGAAAGGAGAATATCATTCCATTTTCAATAACATGACTGGACCGTTAACACATTATGCTAAATGAAATAATTCAGACAGTGAAAGCCAAGTACTGTATGATATAATTTATGTGTGCAACCTAAAAAAGTGAATTTATAAAAATGATAAAATGGTAGTTATAGGGGATGGGGTAGGGTATAAACATTATGGTGTTTAAAAGTACAAACTTGTAACAAGTAGTAAATAAGCCATAGAGATATAATGCATAGTGTAACAAATACAGACTCTGATAAATACTGCTACATTAGCAATCATATTACATACTAGTAATCATATTACATATTATATCAATTACATATTACATATTAGTAATCATATTACAATATATAAATATATCAAAGCAATACACTGTATATCTTGAATATATACAATGTTACATTTTTCAGTAAAGGAAGACATATATTCTGGATACTAGACCTTATCAGGTATATAATTTGCAAATGTTCCATCCTTATGAGTTTTCTTTTTACTTTCTTGATAATATCCTTTGATGCACAAAATTTAAAATTTATGAAGTCAAATTTATCTGTTTTTCTATTTGATTCTTGTGCTTTTGGTGTCGTATCTAGGTCCATTGCCAAATTCAAGATCATGAATATATACTATTATTTTTTCTCTCATAGTTTTATTTTTTATAGTTTTAGCTTTTATATTTAGATCTTTGATAGCTCTTGTAATAATTTTTGTATATGGGGTGAGGTAGGAGTAATAGAAGTTCGCTACTAGTGACAGCAGATTTTTAGGCTTGTAGGAATTAGTTCTCCAAAAAATATCCAATCTGCACATCTCAGGTTTGTTCTGGTGGACCAGTTGTTTTTCTCTCAGGTCCTTTGCCTCCATAAATCCATCATATGGACTATCCATTTCTACACTGAAGCACATAAGGTAAACTTCTTTCTCAGGAAAAAATGGCTTTTAAGCACAGCACTAATTTGCACTTGTGAAATTAAAGGTGGGTTTCAAATAAATTATATTTTTTAGTGAAGAAATTGAGAAATTATTTAAGTTGGCTGCACTGTTTGGTGACTTTTTTGTGTCCTGAAACAATCTTATTTCCAAAAAGTGAATGTTCTTTGCTATATATAGTTTTGTCATAACCTACACATAACATTGAATAACTTAATATTCCATCAGTTCATCATTTTCTAGCCTCCTTATGATCTTTTCAAATAATACCAACATTTTTGAGAAACTAAACATATTTTTGACTGTAATCCTTTTAATAATTCTCATCCACAATGTATTTCTAAATTAGAGATGGGCAGTTGCATTGCATGCATTTGAATGTGGCTGAGAGTAAAATTTAAAATTTCTCGTCACAAGAAGAAAATTATAACTATGTATGGTGAGAGATAGTAATGATACTTCCTGTGGTGATCATTTTGCAATGTGTACCAGTGTCGAATCATGTTGTTCACCTGAAACTAATGTAATGTTATGTATCGTTTGCACCTGAATGAAAAAAATAAATTAGAGAAGGACATTCTTACTGTTGAACATCTTGAAAATATGATGGTTCATCAGGTCAACGTTTTAACTTAAAAAAAATATTTCTGTCAACAGTCATAGCCATCTTGTAGGCACATGTCTGAGGAGATTATCTCCTTCAATGTCTATAAAGTCAAAAGTCCCATTAAGTGCTTTCACATGTTTTGAGGAAATTGAAAGTGACCCCCCCAAATTGTAAAATCTTCAGTAACACAAGCAGGAAAATCACATGTATTTTAGCAGCATTAACTACAAGGTATACAAAACATTTAGAAGGAAATACATTCTCTTTGGTAAGAAGGTTATAGGCTGAATAGAATTTGCCAAAATGTACATTTGCATTGTCTGCTGAATATACAAGTACATGAACAAAACCTAATTTTAAAAAAGATTATATTTGTTTTTTTGAGAGAGAGTGAGAGGGAGACAGAGGGAGAAGCAGATACCCTGCTGAACAGGGAGCCTGATTCTGGACTTGATCCCAGGACCTAAGCCAAAGGCAGACACCCAACCAACTGAGCCATCCAGGTGCCTGAACAAAACCCAATTTTTATGTGGGTATGACACTAACAATTGTTTGTTTAATGTTTTCTCAAAATCCTTATAGAATTTGAGACTATGATTTGAAATTTCTATTTAAAATCAAAATACTTAAGAGCTCAGGACCTTTATATTTTTTGCTGTTGCTATCATTCGATGCATCACTTGATAGAAAGTGTGATCCTTGGCATGATCTTAGAGAATCAGCTCTTCACTGTAGAGGTCTAATGCATCTCTCATCAAAATCTCTCCTTTTGTTCACCCACATGTCAGTTTAGTTGCAACTTCTGGTACAGGGGATGTAAATGTGCTCAGTTTCACAGATCACTTAAAGGAACAATACAATAATGTGTCCAGTGGTACGCCCAAATTATTTCAGTGCTCCTTTTTCCAGTTAAGACATCATGTTCTTTTGGGAGATGAAAACTTTTGATTGATTTAGAAAAACATGTTACTTATCATATACTCATTAAATTCATTCTTCATATTTGCTTTCACAGATCTTTCTCTACTATCCCCAGTCCCAAAATATTTTCTACATATTGTATTGTAGTCTTTCCTTTCCTTATTCACCTCCCTACTCCATTTGTGTGTGTCAATCTTAAAATAACACAATAGGTTAGTCTTCTTTTTCATCAGTATTTGTGTCATTCTGGCACAAATACTGTAATCATTTTCATTTTCCTTACTGGAACACTTAGAAAAATAATCCTAAGACTCAATGATGAAAACCAAACTAAAGCTATCTGGATACAAACTGCAACAGTTATTCCACAGGAAATGTCAAAGCTGAACTGTTGACATCATAATTACAACTCACATACATGGCACACTTGTCACATCATTCAGAGTGTAACAACAATGGGTACTTCAGAATCAAGACTCACAGAACATTCTCATTATCAGTGGCAAAGTATGAAAGCAACACCAGCAGCTGTGGGTAATCTATGTTGTGACACAGTGTTGTTTTCTTCCTCCATTTTTGGGCTCATGGCCTGGGTTTTGTAATCCCCTCCAACCTTCTACACCTATCCTAAAGAGCACGTGGACTTTTTCAGAGACTTTTTGTGGCTGGGGAGAAGCTTCCTATAAAGATGCACTTCCGTAATATCTATATAGTCCTGGGCGTATTAGGACAGGTAGTCGCACTGTCTTCAGATCAGATGATCAAGCTTGATATGACACCACCATTCAATTCACAGACCTCATCCACATTTTCTCTATCTGTTTCTGTTGACATCCGTGTAGACAATGTTTCTTTTTCCTTTCTGGTCCTAGGTCCAATCCAGGATCATGTGTAGTGTTTATTTGTTATTCCATTCCAGTGTTCTTAATGTGGAACTCTTTCCAGTTGCCCTCTTCTTTCAAAACCTTGACAGTTTTTATTTATAAAAGGAATTTGTTTGATGTTTTCCTCATGATCAAATTTAAGCCATGTATGGTTTGCAGGAATCCGACAGGACTGGTGATGTGTTAGTCTCAGTGCATTGCACCAGGAGGCACACACTGTGGACCTCTCCTGCTAACGGTGATGGTGACCTGATCATAAAGTCAATTTCGTGTATGCGAAAAATTCCACTGGAAAGGCACTTTCCAATTTGTCGTTGTGAAGTATTTTACCGAAAGATACTCAGAACCCTGGCCAATATTCTGCTCTTCATAAAACTTCACCCACCAGCCTAAACATCCATTGACCATTCTTGTGTGAATCAACAACCACCATGCATCTTGTCTAATCGTGAATTTGTATTTCCACCATTTCCTTTGTAGCTATTAGTTTTCTTTCTTCTATAAGGAGATCCTTTCCCTTTTCTTGAAACTTAAAAAAAAAAAATTGTATCTGTATAGACTCATGGATTCTTGTTTTAATCAATGAGTTGAATTTTGTTACTATCATTATTAATTTTGATGCTGAAATTGTTTTATTTTAGCACTTGAACCCTTTCTTCATCCTTTTGTCTTACGGCCATAATTTTTTTGGCACTTTTTTTGTTTGTATAAAATTGTGCAGGCTCATCTTGTATTTTTCCTAACTCAGCCATGGAATCAGGCATTTCTCTCATAAGCAGTAGACTCTTGCAATTAAAAAAAAAGTCATTTAGAAACACTTGTGCTTCTCTTAGCAAGGAGAGATTTAGGAAATAAATGTATACATATATACATATCTATATCTATTTCTCTATCGATATATTTATTTATGATTAATAACCTGAATTTCATACTGATACTATAAATTCCAGTGCAGTGTCTCAGAATTTTTTCCAGTATGCGAACATGCCATATTTGTAATCCTTCTCTGGCATAGAAGAACCTGGTTTTTGGTACTCTCAATTTAGTTACGGTATTTGCTCAATTCCTCCTCACAACTTTGGTTGTTGGATACTTTGTCACTTCCACTCACTTGTTACCCACTCCCACTGCTACGTTTTCATATGTTAGGTTTATCTCACCTCTTCATGTCACCCCCATCATCATTCTTCCTCAGATGCCAAGAAAATTGCTGCCTCCACATGTCGCTATCAACTCTTTGGTACTTGCTCATGCTCATCCCTCAGCTTTCTGCTCTCCTGCCTCCACTTAGACTTTAGGAGGATAGCACCTCTGCAAAGTTACTTCCCTGCACCATGGAGATACTTTTAAAAATTGCATGAATATTTTGCCTATCTTCACTTATTCAATTCATCTAATACTGTTTCTTTTGTTTTGGGGATAGGGATGTGTCCTGAAAGTAGTCAGGTAACATTTATTCAGAATTACTCAAATTGTATCTGAGATTCAGTGAATAACAATGGGAGGGCTTTTGCTATTATACATTTTTATTACTTGTGATGTATTAAATTATTCATTCATTCACTCATTCATTCATTTAATTTTACCTAAGAAGATGTTCTTTCCTTTCAAATTGGGAGGTGACAGAAAAGTGATAGTACTAACCTTTTAAAGTCCTACTTTATGCTTCCTTCTGAGCCTTTTGTAAAAGAAAAAAATAGTTTTCTGTTAGACATGGGCCACATAAAATCAAAACTAATAAAACTATTTTCTGAAAGGATCTTCTAGGTTTCTCAACACTTGGTCCACTCATAAACAACTGGAGAGAACCAGATTTGAAAAGAATACTCATGTTGGAATATTGGATTTAGAGCATAAAAAATTATTTTATATGTTGAACGATATTTATATGTTATAAGTTTGACAGGATTGCAGTTTCTTATGAGAATTATGGGTAAGTTATTTTTGACAGGATCTTCTCCACAGTTATTGGCTTAAACTTATTAATATTACTCATTTTATTTTTAATCTGTGAAAAATATGTTTTTTCCTTGATCAGGCTTATAAAATGTCTATTATGTTTAAAATTTGTAAATTTAAATGCAATTTAGTTAACAAATAGTGTATTATTAGTTTCAGGGGTAGAATTTAGTGATTCATCAGTTGCATACAACAACCAGTGCTTATTACTTCAAGAGCCTTCCTTAATGCCCATCAACCAGTTACCTCATCCTCCCTACAACTTACCTTCCCTCCAGCAACCTTCTGTTTGTTTCCTATAATTAAGCTTCTCTTATGGTTTGTCTCTTTCTGTTTTTATCTTATTTTATTTTTTCCTTCCCCTCCCCTATGTTCATCTGTTTTCTTTCTTAAATTCCACATATGATTGAAATCATATGCTATTTGTCTTTCTCTCACATATTTGAATTAGTATAATATCCTCTAGTTCCATTCACATCATTGCAAATAGCAAGATTTCATTCTTTTTGATAGTTGAGTAATATTCCTGTGTGCGTGCAAGTGTGTGCGCACGTGTGTGTGTGTGTGTGTGTGTGTGTACATGTTCTTTATTCATTCATCTGTCCATGGAAATCTGGGCTTTATCCATATTTTGGCTATTGTGGACATTGATGCTGTAAACATTGGGGTCCACATACCCCTTGGAAGCACTATTTTTGTATCCCTTGGATAAAACGTGATAGTGCAATTGTTACATCATAGAGCAGTTCTATTTTTAACTTTCTGAGGAACTTCCATATTATTTTTGAGTGGCTGCACCAGTTTGCATTCCCACCAACAGTGTAAGAGGGTTCCCCTTTCTCCACATCCTCACCAACATCTGTTGTCTCTTGAGTTACTAATTTTAACCATTCTGACAAGTGTGAGGTGGTATCTCATTGTGGTTTTTATTTGTATTTCCTTGGTGCCCAGTGGTGTTGAACATTTTTTCATGTGTGTGTTAGCCATTTATTTATTTTCTTTGAAGAAATGTCTGTTCATGTCTTCTGCCCATTTTTTGATTGGATTATTTTGTTTTTTGGGTGTTGAGTTTGATAAGATCTTTATAGAATTTGGATACTAGCCCTTTTTCTGATACATAATTTGTGAATATCTTCTCTCATACCGTAGCCTGCCTTTTAGTTTTGTTGATTGTTTCCTTCACTGTGCAGAAGCTTTTAATCCCGGTGAAATTCCAATAGTTCATTTTTGCTTTTGTTTCCCTTGCCTCTGGAGACATGTCTAGTAAGAAGTTGCTGTGGCTGAGGTTGAAGAGGTTGCTGTGTGTTCCCTTCTAAGGTTTTGATGAATTCCTGTTTCAAATTAGGTCTTTCATCCATTTTGAGTTTATTTTTGTGTATAACATAAGAGGGTAGTCCAGTTTCATTCTTCTACATGTGGTTGTCCAATTTACCCAGCACCATTTGTTGAATAGACTGTCCTTTTTCCCCTGCATATTCTTTCCTGCTTTGTTGAAGATTAGTTGACTATAGAGTTTAAGGTCCATTTCTGGGTTCTGTATTCTGTTCCACTGACCTATGTATCTGTTTTTGTGCCAGTACTATCTTGTCTTGATGATTACAGCTTTGTAATACAGCTTGAAGTCTGGAATTGTGATGCCACCAGCTTTGGTTTTCTTTTTCAACATTCCTGTGGCTATTCAGTCTTTTCTGGTTCCATACAAATTTTCTGGTTCCATGCAAATTTTAGAATTGTTTGATCCAGCTCTGTGAAAAATGCTGATGGTAGTATGATAGGGATTGCATTGAATGTGTAGATTGCTTTGGGTAGCATAGACATTTTAACAGTATTTGTTCTTCCAATCCATGAGCATGGAGTATTTTTCCATTTCTTTGTGTCTTCCTCAATTTGTTCCATGAGTTGTTCTATAGTTTTCTGAGTATAGATCCTTTACCCATTTAGTTAGGTTCATTCCTAGGCATCTTGTGTTTTGGTGCAATTATAAATGGGATTGATTCTTTAAATTCTCTTTCTTCTGCTTCGCTGTTAGTATGTAGAAATATAACTGACTTCTGTGCATTGATTTTATAGCCTGTCACTTTGCTAAATTCCTGCATCAGTTCTAGAAATTTTTGGGTAGAATCTTTTCGGTTTTCCATATAGACTATCATGTCATCCACAAAGAGTGAAAGTTTAACTTCTTCTTTGCTGATTTGGATGTCTTTTATTTCTTTTTGTTGTTTGATTGCTGAGGCTAGGACTTCCAGTGTTATGTTGAACAACAGTGGTGAGAATGGCGATCCCTGTCTTGTTCCTGACCTTAAGGGAAAAACTAAGAGACAATGATATTTGCTGTGGGTCTTTTGTATATGGCTTTTATGATGTTGTGGTATATTCTCCCTTTTCCTACATTTTGGAGGGTGTTTATCAAGAAAGGATGCTGTGTTTTGTCAGATGCTTTTTCTACATCTATTGAGAGGATCATATGGTTCTTTTACTTTTTTTTTTTATTAATTTGGTGTATCACATTGATTGATTTACAGATGTTGAACCACCCCTGTAGCTCATAAATCCCACTTGGTCTTGGTAAATATTCCTTTAAATGTACTGTTGGATCCTATTCCTAGATTCTTTGAGGGAATTTTTGCACCCATGTTCATCAGGAATATTTGTCTGTAATTCTCCTTTTTAGTGAGGTCTTTGGTTTTGGGATCAAGATAATGCTGGTCTCATAGGAGAAGTTTGTAAGTTTTCCTTCCATTTCTATTTTATGGGACAGATTAAGAAGAATAGATATTATAATTTTTAAATATTTGGTAGAATTTCTCTGGGAAGCCAACTGGCCCTGGACTTCATTTTGTTGGGAGATTTTTGATTACTGATTCAATTTCTTTGGTGGTTATGGGTATGTTCAGATTTCTGTTTCTTCTTGTTTCAGTTTTGGTAGTTTATATTTTTCTAGGGATTTATCCATTTCTTCCCGAGTGTCTAATTTGTTGACATATAATTGCTCATGATATTCTCTTATAATTATTTGTATTTCTGCATTGTTGGTTGTGATCTCTCTTTTATTCATGATTTTATTTGGGTCCTTCTTTTTTCTTTTTGATAAGTCTGAATAGGGGTTTAGCAATCTTGTTAATTCTTTCAAAGAATCAGCTCTTAGATTTGTCCATCTGTTCTATTTTTTAATTACTGTATCATTGATTTTCTGCTCTCAGCTTTATTATTTCCCTTCTTCTCCTGGATTTAGGCTTCACTTGCTGTTTTTTATCCAGCTCCTTTAGGTGTAAGGTTAAATTGGGTATTTGAGCCTTTTGTTGATTCTTGAGGAACGCCTATAGTGTTATACACTTCCTTCTTATGATAGCCTTTGCAGCATTCCTAAGGTTTTGAACTGTTGTGTTTTCATTTTCATTGTGTCTGTGGATTTTTAAAATTTCTTTTTAATTTCCTGGTTGACACATTCATTCTTTAGTAGGATGTTCTTAAACTTCCATGTATTTGGGGGCCTTCCAAATTTTTTCTTGTGCCTAACTTCAAGTTTCATAGCATCGTGGTCTGAAAGTATGTATGGTATGATTTCACTCTGTACCCATTGAGTCCTGTTTTGTGACCCAGTATGTGATCTAGTCTGAAGAATGTTTCACGTGCCCTCAAAAAGAATGTGTATTCTGCTGCTTTAAGTTGAAATGCCCTGAATATATCTGTTAAGTCAGGAGGAGTCAAGATGGCGGAGAAGTAGCAGGCTGAGACTACTTCAGGTAGCAGGAGATCAGCTAGAGAGCTTATCTAAAGATTGCAAACACCTACAAATCCAATGGGAGATCGAAGAGAAGAAGAACAGCAATTCTAGAAACAGAAAATCAACCACTTTCTGAAAGTTTATTTAATATATATATATATATATGTATATATATATATATTTTCCTTTTTATATTTTTTCTTTATTGGGTTTCTTTTTTTAATTTTTTTTTTCTTTCTGAACCTCTTTTTATCCCTTTCTCCCCCCTCATGATTTGGGATCTCTTCTGATTTGGCTAAAGCATATTTTCCTGGGGTTGTTGCCACCCTTTTAGTATTTTACTTGCTCCTTTATATACTCTTATCTGGACAAAATGACAAGGCAGAAAAATTCACCACAAAAAAAAGAACAAGAGGCAGTTCCAAAGGCTAAGGACCTAATCAATACAGACATTGGTAATATGTCAGATCTAGAGTTCAGAATGACGATTCTCAAGGTTCTAGCCAGGCTCGAAAAAGGCATGGAAGATATTAGAGAAACCCTCTCGGGAGATATAAAAGCCCTTTCTGGAGAAATAAAAGAACTAAAATCTAACCAAGTTGAAATCAAAAAAGCTATTAATGAGGTGCAATCAAAAATGGAGGCTCTCACTGCTAGGATAAATGAGGCAGAAGAAAGAATTAGCGATATAGAAGACCAAATGACAGAGAATAAAGAAGCTGAGCAAAAGAGGGACAAACAGCTACTGGACCACAAGGGAAGAATTCGAGACATAAGTGACACCATAAGAAGAAACAACATTAGAATAATTGGGATTCCAGAAGAAGAAGAAAGAGAGAGGGGAGCAGAAGGTATATTGGAGAGAATTATTGGAGAGAATTTCCCCAATATGGCAAAGGGAACAAGCATCAAAATCCAGGAGGTTCAGAGAACCCCCCTCAAAATCAATAAGAATAGTCCACACCCCATCACATAATAGTAAAATTTACAAGTCTTAGTGACAAAGAGAAAATCCTGAAAGCAGCCTGGGAAAAGAAGTCTGTAACATACAATGGTAAAAATATTAGATTGGCAGCAGACTTATCCACAGAGACCTGGCAGGCCAGAAAGAGCTGGCATGATGTATTCAGAGCACTAAACGAGAAAAACATGCAGCCAAGAATACTATATCCAGCTAGGCTATCACTGAAAATGGGAGGAGAGATAAAAAGCTTCCAGGACAAACAAAAACTGAAAGAATTTGCAAACACCAAACCAGCTCTACAGGAAATATTGAAAGGGGTCCTCTAAGCAAAGAGAGACCCTAAAAGTAGTAGATCAGAAAGGAACAGAGACAATATACAATAACAGTCACCTTACAGGCAATACAATGGCACTAAATTCATATCTCTCAATAGTTACCCTGAATGTTAATGGGCTAAATGCCCCAATCAAAAGACACAGGGTATCAGAATGGATAAAAAAACAAAACCCATCAATATGTTGCCTACAAGAAACTCATTCTAAACCCGAAGACACCTCCAGATTTAAAGTGAGGGGGTGGAAAAGAAGTTACCATGCTAATGGACATCAGAAGAAAGCAGGAGTGGCAATCCTTCTATCAGATCAATTAGATTTTAAGCCAAAGACTATAAAAAGAGATGAGGAAGGACACTATATCATATTCAAAGGATCTGTCCAACAAGAAGATCTAACAATTGTAAATATCTATGCCCCTAACGTGGGAGCAGCCAACTATATAAACCAATTAATAACAAAATCAAAGAAACACATCGACAATCATACAATAATAGTAGGGGACTTTAACACTCCCCTCACTGAAATGGACAGATCATCCAAGCAAAAGATCAACAAGGAAATAAAGGCCTTAAATGACACACTGGACCAGATGGACATCACAGATATATTCAGAACATTTCATCCCAAAGCAACAGAATACACATTCTTCTCTAGTGCACATGAAACATTCTCCAGAATAGATCACATCCTCGGTCCTAAATCAGGTCTCAACCAGTATCAAAAGATTGGGATCATTCCCTGCATATTTTCAGACCACAATGCTCTGAAGCTAGAACTCAATCACAAGAGGAAATTTGGAAAGAACCCAAATACATGGAGACTAAACAGCATCCTTCGAAAGAATGAATGGGTCAACCAGGAAATTAAAGAAGAATTGAAAAAATTCATGGAAACAAATGATAATGAAAACACAACGGTTCAAAATCTGTGGGACACAACAAAGGCAGTCCTGAGAGGAAAATATATAGCAATACAAGCCTTTCTCAAGAAACAAGAAAGGTCTCAGATACACAACCTAACCCTACACCTAAAGGAGCTGGAGAAAGAACAAGAAAGAAAGCCTAAACCCAGCAGGAGAAGAGAAATCATAAAGATCAGAGCAGAAATCAATGAAATAGAAACCAAAAAAACAATAGAACAAATCAACGAAACTAGGAGCTGGTTCCTTGAAATAATTAATAAGATTGATAAACCCCTGGCCAGACTTATCAAAAAGAAAAGAGAAAGGACCCAAATAAATAAAATCATGAATGAAAGAGGAGAGATCACAACTAACACCAAAGAAATACAAACGATTATAAGAACATACTATGAGCAACTCTACGCCAACAAATTTGACAATCTGGAAGAAATGGATGCATTCCTAGAGACATATAAACTACCACAACTGAACCAGGAAGAAATAGAAAGCCTGAACAGACCCATAACCAGTAAGGAGATTGAAACAGTCATCAAAAATCTCCAAACAAACAAAAGCCCAGGGCCAGACGGCCTCCCGGGGGAATTCTACCAAACATTTAAAGAAGAACTAATTCCTATTCTCCTGAAACTGTTCCAAAAAACAGAAATGGAAGGAAAACTTCCAAACTCATTTTATGAGGCCAGCATCACCTTGATCCCAAAACCAGACAAGGATCCCATCAAAAAAGAGAACTACAGACCAATATCCTTGATGAACATAGATGCAAAAATTCTCACCAAAATACTAGCCAATAGGATTCAACAGTACATTAAAAGAATTATTCACCACGACCAAGTGGGATTT
Source organism: Lontra canadensis (assembly GCF_010015895.1). NCBI lineage: Eukaryota > Metazoa > Chordata > Mammalia > Carnivora > Mustelidae > Lontra > Lontra canadensis. The sequence continues at coordinate 23,588,353 of NW_022631016.1, read as the reverse complement.
ATTCCAGGGCTCAAGGTTGGTTCAACATCCGCAAATCAATCAATGTGATACAACACATTAATAAAAGAAAGAACAAGAACCATATGATACTCTCCATAGATGCTGAAAAAGCATTTGACAAAATACAGCATCGCTTCCTGATCAAAACTCTTCAAAGTGTAGGGATAGAGGGCATATACCTCAATATTATCAAAGCCATCTATGAAAAACCCACCGCAAATATCATTCTCAATGGAGAAAAACTGAAAGCTTTTCCGCTAAGGTCAGGAACACGGCAGGGATGTCCGTTATCACCAATGCTATTCAACATAGTACTAGAAGTCCTAGCCTCAGCAATCAGACAACAAAAGGAAATTAAAGGCATCCAAATTGGCAAAGAAGAAGTCAAACTATCACTCTTCGCAGATGATATGATACTATATGTGGAAAACCCAATAGACTCCACTCCAAAACTGCTAGAACTTGTACAGGAATTCAGTAAAGTGTCAGGATATAAAATCAATGCACAGAAATCAGTGGCATTTCTCTACACCAACAACAAGACAGAAGAAAGAGAAATTAAGGAGTCCATCCCATTTACAATTGCACCCAAAACTATAAGATACCTAGGAATAAACCTAACCAAAGAGGCTAAGAATCTATACATGGAAAACTATAAAGTACTCACGAAAGAGATTGAGGAAGACACAAAGAAATGGAAAAATGTTCCATGCTCCTGGATTGGAAGAATAAATATTGTGAAAATGTCTATGCTACCTAAAGCAATCTACACATTTAATGCAATTCCTATCAAAGTACCATCCATTTTTTTTCAAAGAAATGGAACAAATAATCCTAAAATTTATATGGAACCAGAAAAGACCTCGAATAGCCAAAGGAATATTGAAAAAGAAAGCCAAAGTTAGTGGCATCACAATTCCGGACTTCAAGCTCTATTACAAAGCTGTCATCATCAAGACAGTATGGTACTGGCACAAAAACAGACACATAGATCAATGGAACAGAATAGAGAGCCCAGAAATAGACCCTCAATTCTATGGTCAACTAATCTTCGAAAAAGCAGGAAACAATGTCCAATGGAAAAAAGACAGCCGCTTCAATAAATGGTGTTGGGAAATTTGGACAGCCACATGCAGAAAAATGAAATTGGATCATTTCCTTACACCACACACGAAAATAGACTCAAAGTGGATGAAGGACATCAATGTGAGAAAGGAATCCATCAAAATCCTTGAGGAGAACACAGGCAGCAACCTCTTTGACCTCAGCCGCAGCAACATCTGCCTAGGAACATCGCCAAAGGCAAGGGAAGCAAGGGCAAAAATGAACTATTGGGATTTCTTCAAGATAAAAGGCTTTTGCACAGCAAAGGAAACAGTTAACAAAACCAAAAGACATCTGACAGAATGGGAGAAGATATTTGCAAATGACATATCAGATAAAGGGCTAGTGTCCAAAATCTATAAAGAACTTAGCAAACTCAACACCCAAAGAACAAATAATCCAATCAAGAAATGGGCAGAAGACATGAACAGACATTTCTGCAAAGAAGACATCCAGATGGCCAACAGACACATGAAAAAGTGCTCCATATCACTCGGCATCAGGGAAATACAAATCAAAACCACAATGAGATACCACCTCACACCAGTCAGAATGGCTAAAATTAACAAGTCAGACAGATGCTGGCGAGGATGCGGAGAAAGGGGAACCCTCCTACACTGTTGGTGGGAATGCAAGCTGGTGCAACCACTCTGGAAAACAGCATGGAGGTTCCTCAAAATGTTGAAAATAGAACTACCCTATGACCCAGCAATTGCACTGCTGGGTATTTACCCTAGAGATACAAAGATAGTGATCCGAAGGGGCACGTGCACCCGAATGTTTATAGCAGCAATGTCTACAATAGCCAAACTATGGAAAGAACCTAGATGTCCATCAACAGATGAATGGATAAAGATGTGGTATATATACACCATGGAATACTATGCAGCCATCAAAAGAAATGAAATCTTGCCATTTGCGATGACGTGGATGGAAGTAGAGGGTATCATGCTTAGCGAAATAAGTCAATTGGAGAAAGACAACTATCCTATGATCTCCCTGTTATGAGGGAGAGGAGATGCAACATGGGCGGTTAGTGGGTAGGAGAAGAGTAAATGAAACAGGATGGGATTGGGAGGGAGACAAACCATAAGTGACTCTTAATCTCACAAAACAAACTGAGGGTTGATGGGGGGAGGGGGGTTGGGAGAGGCGGGGTGGGGTTATGGACATTGGGGAGGGTATATGCTATGGTGAGTGCTGTGAAGTGTGTAAACCTGGCGATTCACAGACCTGTACCCCTGGGGGAAAAATATATGTTTATAAAAAATAAAATTAAAAAAAAATATATTTATCTGTTAAGTCCATCTGGTCCAGGGTGTCATTCAAAGCCCTTGTTTCCTTTGTGATCTACTACATAGATGATCTGTTCGTTGGTTTGAGTGAGGTGTTAAAGTCCCCTACTATTATGATATTATTAAGAAATTTCCTTAAGTTTGTTATTGATTGACTTCTATATTTGGCTCATCCCAAGTTAGAGGCATAAATATTCACAATTGTTAGATCTTCTTGTTGGATAGACCTCTTTATTATAATATAGTGTCTTTATTTATCTCTTATCACAGTCTTTGTTTTAAAATCTAGTTTGTCTGATAGAAGGATTGCTAGTCCAACTTTCTTTTGATGTCCATTAGCATGATAAATCATTCCCCAACCTTTTACTTTCAATTCAAAGATGTCTTTGGATCTAAAGTGAGTCTCTCTTATAAGCAGCATATTGATGGGTCTTGTTTTTTTATTCATTGTGATACCCTTTGTCTTTTGATTGGAACATTGAGTCCATTTACATTCAGAGTGATTATTGAAAGGTATGATTTTAGTGCTGTTGTATTACCTGTAACATCACTGTTCCTGTAGGTTGTCTTTTCCTTTCTGGTCTTTGTTACTTTTGGTCCCCCTTTACACTCAAAGAGCCCCCTTTAATATTTCTTGAAGGTTTGCTTTAGTGTTCATGACTTCCTTTAATTTTTTCTTGTTTTCAAAACTCTTTATCTCTCCTTCTATTCCGAATAACAGTCTTGCTGGATAAAGCATTCTTGCTGCATATTTTCCCCACATATCACACTGAATATATCATACCAGTCCTTCTGGCCTGCCCAGTTTCTGGACAGGTCTGCTTCCAGCTTTGTGTGTCTGCCCTTATAGGTTAAGGACCTCTTGTCTCAAGCTGCTTTCAGGATTTTCTTTTTATCTTTGTAATTTTTCAAGTTTCTCTATAATATGTCATGGTACTGACCTATTTTTGTAATGTTGGGGGAGTTCTCTGTGCCTCTCAGATTTGAATGCCTGTTTCCTTCCCCAAATTAGGGAAGTTCTTAGCTAATTTGTTCAACTAAACCTTCTGCCTTTTGCTTCTGCTGTTCTGGGATTCCTATAATATGGATATTATTTTGCTTTATGGAATTGCTGAGTTCCTTAAGTCTACTTTCATTTCTTTCCCTCTTCTTTTTGCCTTATTATTTTCATAATTTTATCTACTATATCACTGATTTGCACTTCTGCTCTGTCCATCCTCGTTTTGTGGTCTTCAATTGGGACTGGATCTCAGTTGTAGCATTTTTTATTTCAGCCTGACTAGATTTAGTTCTTTTATCTCTACAGGAAGAGATACTGTAAAGTGTTTTCTATTCTTTTTTCAAGCCCAACTAGTAATTTTATAATGGTTGTTGTAAATTCTAGTTCAGATGTCCTATTTATATCCATATTGATTAAATCACTGGCTGTGACTACTACCTCCTGTTCTTTCTTCTGGGGTGAATTTTTCCATCTCATCAGTTTGTCCAGAAAAAAAAAAAAAAAAAGAAAAAAGAAAAGAAAAAAAATAACAACAAAAACAACAATAAAAACCACCATAACAACAAAAACTTCAGAAAGTGTTACTGGTGTATGCTGTGTACACTCTGCTATTGCATTTTGTCTTCTCTATCCCTCCACTCCATCCTCTACAGTTCCTCCTTGCTTGTAGTGGGTAGTGTTTGGACCTTTAACTAGGTGTGCTTTTTGTTTGTTTGTTTGTTTGTTAAGATAAACCTGGAAAAAAAAAGAAAAGAAAAAAAAAAAAAAGCCTGGCCCAAGACAGGAAAAAAAGGAAAAGGAACAAAAATGCAAACAAATAGAAAATGCAAACAAACAGAAAAACAAACCAACAAACAAAAACAACAACTATAAGCCTGATTCCAAAGGATAAGAAAGAAAGAAAAGAGAGTAAGGAAAGAAGAAAAGAAAAAAGAAGGGTGATCCAAAAAATAAGAGATGGAAACAAACAAACCAAGAAATGAACAAAACATTATAAGCCTGATACAAAAACAAAACAAAACAAAACAAAAAAAAACAAGATAAAAGATGAGAAAAAAAGAAAATATATATGTATACGTACACACACACACACACACACACACATAAAATAAGAAATAAAAAACTAAAAATTAAAAAAAAAAAAACAAAAAAACACAAGCCTGGTCCTATTTTCACCAGAAGCTGATGTTTTGGAGCAATGTTTAATCAGTAGAGTTGGTATATGCAGGGAGCCTGTATTGATCTTCTGAGGGAGAGTTATGCTAGGCTAGTTCACAAGCAGACTTGCCCTTATAAAGATGCCCCTGCTAGGCACAGGGTGGCAGGGTTATTGTAAGGGACTCCAGCCTCCACTGGAGGTGCTGTGTTTCTCTCTAAGTCCTACTGTGCTGGTGAGAGGGGCAGAGGGAGGGGTGGTGGCAGAGGAAGATGGCTTTACCCCACTGTTTCCTCCCTATGGAGGGGCACTCCTGGCTACCACTGTTCATGAGGCCCTCACTGAAAAGCAAGCAGTCTCCTGTGTCCTGGGCTTTCATCAGATCCCTGCCCTTAACCTGTCTGTTCCCAGGCTTCAGAACCACAGATCTTCTGTATTTTATTTCTGGCCAGTACCTGGGATTCAAAACTCTTAAGTTCCAAAAGGCCTGGCAGGGTGCACACCTCCTCCCCTCCCCTAGAGGAGAACCTTGAGTCGTGCCCAGCACCATCCTGTCCCAGAAAAGCAATCACACGGAGGCCCGAGTCTTTTGTGGCAGACAGGGAAAAGCAGCGACTGGGTTATCTGCATTCTGCCAGTGTCTCTGTACTCGGCTCAGCTCTGTCCCAGAAAAGCAGCTGCTCAGTTTGCACGTGGTGGTTTAAGCCTGTTGTGACTCACAGCAAAAAGCTGCTACAAGGTTATCTGCCCTTTACGCACACCTCTGTCCTCACTGCTAAGGGTCCCTCATTGGCTCCCAGCTGGCCCCTTGTCCTTGGAGAGACAAAATACACTCTTCCAAATGTACTCCAGGAAGGAGAATGAACTCTTCCAGTGCAACCCAGGTGATCTTCTCACAGCAGCTGACTGCGATCCCTATCCACTACACTCTCTCTCGCTCTATCCCTCTCCCTGACTGCTCCGCCGAAAGGGTTCCTTTCCCTTTGTGGTCCCACGGCTCTCCTCTCCTCCAGTTCATGGCTCTGAACTTTGAATCTGCTATATTCTCTCCCTTCAACTGCAGATTATTTTCTTTTCCTCAGATAACCAACAAGATTACCTGAGTGACAATGCAGGTGGCTAGATGGTGTTCCTAGTTGGATGGGTGCACATACTTCAAAACTGGATATGCCATCAGAAAAACTTTTCATTTCTCCACAGTAGAGGTACAATCTGCCCCTACTTACCATGTTTATACACACACACACACACACGCACACACACACACACACACACATATATTTTATTCCTGGGTTGATGGAAATGAAAAGACTGGAATAAGTTGGATAATAATATACTTGTTGGTACCTTTGAATTAGTTTTCAAAATGACATGTGTCCATCTTTTTACATCTTATTCTACAAATAGAAAGACATTAGGCTAACCAGCTGTTAATGATGCTACAAATAAAATTTCCATCTATAAGAGGAACAAAATTAATTTTGATTGTTTAATAAATGCACTTTGCTAGCATTCCCTTCCTCATGAAAACTCTATACACTAAGACAATACTAATTTAAAGGTGAGAAACTGAGGACCATTTGCCCATTCTTCTATGATTCATAAGTGGTGAGCCTGGGAGATTTGCTCTGTGTTATCCTTGATGCCAACACCCTAGATCTTCCCAACAATTAGTTAAAGGTTCAAAAGTAAATGAATGGTCTATCATTTGTTTATGTGATTCTAATTAGAGAAGGCAACCGTATTTTTTGTGAAATAGTAGATTATAAAGTTCTGTTGAAACTTTGCCTTTTAGGGAAAATATGATTATTTTAAACAGGAATAGTTGTGATTCAGACTAAGCCCAGGAATTCTGATACTGCCATTGTGTGAAGTTAATTATGATTTAAAGATGAATGAGATTTAAATTTGAGTGAACTTTACCAGTGATGTTTGTGGCAATACTCATTTTGCTTTATATTCTGAATCAAAAAAGTTAGAAATTTTTGCTCAATTAGAACATGTAGATGCATAACTTTGTCTGAGAAAAGTTTTAGTGAAGTTACTTTTATGTAGAAATACAATACAGGAATAGTTTCATATTGGTATTTGAAAACTACAGTATCTGGAAACATGTCCATATATATGGACATACATAAAATAATATATAAATTCATGTGTGGAAGTTTGTTATTTAGCTAATTCATAGTAGCAAGGAGAAATAGAAGGACATTTATTAATATTGCTGAATGCTTACTTACTTGCTCTCAAATTTGTATTGACAAAAGCATAATCAGATGTAATTACACATAGATAAGATTCCATGGATTTAAAACCAAAGTCCCTTTTGATGTGTGCATAAGAATAACTTAAGCAAAAAAAAAAAAGTGTTTTTAAGCAATGATGTCAGATATTCTTTTAGAACAGAATGACCAATTTCAACACTATTAAAATAAATCAATGTTGTCTTTACAACCTCTTACAAGGTCATTAATTATTATAAAGAAAAAAAAAACAGAACCTTTAAAAATCAGAACAAACGTTTTTGTTGAGGAGGCAAAGGCTTCTCAAAACATAGACCATTTTCAAAACCACTTACATCATCAATAAGTGCTGCATATGGGAATTTTGGCCTTGGTATATTGATCATTCTAGCAAGTACAGGATGACAGCACATGTAAGATTTAGGACAGCTGGAAATTGGTTCCTTTTCCACCTGTAGTTCTTAGTTACCTTCCAGGGCTTCACAAAACACAGCTGTCTGAGTCTTCGTTTGAAGAAGAAAATAAAAATACAATCTCTCCTCTTCTCTCCTTAAAACACTTTAGTGGTTTTTGTTTTATAATCTGAAATTCTGAAATCTGAAATCTGAAACATGAACTCAAAACAACCAGCATCATCTGTAGTGCTTCTGCCCTACTCTTTGCCTCTCCCACTGTATTTGACCCATTTGGGTTTTCTGAGATTCATCACGTATTGTCACGTGTATGATTCTTTCTGCCTGGAATGGTCCCGTCCCCCCTACTCTACGACTTCAAACTTAGCTATTCTTTTGAGTTTCAAATTGAATTATTTTTTCTCTAGAAATCTTCTCCTAAACCCAGAGTTTAGGCTGAAGTATTCTTCTCATAGTACAGGATACTTCTCGTAGAGAGCGCTTTGCACAATTGAAGTTGGTTAGATATGTGTTGACAAGTAATTGTTTAATGACTGTTCTGTCCATTGGAGTCTACGCCCTTAGACATAGAAGCTCCTGTGTCCAGCCCTGTATGCCCAGAGGCTGGCATTTAGTAAGAACACAGAAGGTGATTATGGATTAACTACCGTGTGATAGCAGTTTCATATAAAAAGTGTAAGAACAGGGGCGCCTGGGTGGCTCAGTGGATTAAGGCTCTGCCTTCGGTTGGGGTCATGATCCCAGGGTCCTGGGATGGAGCCCCACATGGGGCTATCTGCTCAGCAGGAAGCGTGCTTCCTCCTCTCTCTACCTGCCTCTCTGCTTACTTGTGATCTCTCTCTCTGTCAAATAAATAAATAAAATCTTTTTAAAAAAAAGTGTATGAACAGCTTTACAACACACGTAAGCAGGCTTATAATTTCAAGAAGTAACAGCAAATTTTGTGAGTGGAAATATAATACTCAAGTCACATTCTGTTTTAAAAGGTTGTAAAAAATATAAATTTTTTTTTGAAGAAGATTTTAAGCAGTTTGGGAAGCTTTTTTTTCTTTTTTTTCCCTAGACAAACCCATTAAAAGAACATTAAAAGAACCCATTAAAAGAACAATGAAAAAACATTCCTCTTTTGACATGTGTATGAAGTCCTCTGCCATTTTGGTTCTTATCTAATCTATTAATATCTGTTTTTAAGAGTGATATCAAAGTGGGCTGATGTACTTATATGCCAGTGGTTCTCAACCAGGGTCACTGAACTCTTTGTGGGCTGTCTGGCAATGTGTGGAAAGATTTTGGGTTGACACACTGAAGGGTGGGACTGGTAGCTAAAATCCTACAATGCACAATGAAGGCACTTGAAGAATTATTTAGTCCGAATGTCAATAGTGCTGAGGTTGAAAAACCCTGATATAGAGAATGGAACTCTGAATTATTCTGTCCTGGGTAAATATAGTTTGTATAATACAGTCTGAAAGAATGTTGCTTTAAGTTAATTAATTTACGTTTGGTACTCATTAGACATAAATAGTATTCTTGTTTCATAATGTGTAAAACTGGCTTATTTAGAGTTCAGTACAAATAGCTTTTTATACTAACCACAATATCTTGCACATTCTTGACATTCAATAAATCTTTGTTGAATTGAATTTTATTTGGCACATCATTTCAGCTTGTCAAGATCATTTTGTATCCAAAATCTAACATCTAAATTATACCTAACTTCGTAGTTTCATGTCAAGCACAAAGTTAATCAGTATGGGATCTATGCCATTGATAGAAGTAGTAAATAAGACAAGACCATACATAAAGATGAAATTCTGGAGGTTCGTTATGGAACATAAACATTTTTAAAATTACCATTTCATCATAGTGGTGTGTACTTTCCCCTGAGACATCTACTTTGTATAGGTTTGGCATTATTTGATGGAAATAATGTGATTATACTTTACAAATTTCATGTATAGAAAGGAATGTGAAAAAATAATATTTTAGAGTAATTATGAAAAAATGGGTCAGTATCTTAAATGGATTGAAACATTCATACAGATTGATAATATTATGCCTGCTATAGACAAATAGATAGAGACCAAGGAAAAAATACACAAGAGAGAATCATTTTAAAATATTATTAGCTTAAACAGTAAAAGTCAACATTTATTGAACACTATTTTTCAGGCACTAAGCTAAGTGCTCTACATGACTTACTCTGAAGTATGAATTCTTTTTATCTATATTTGATGGGCTCATCAAGGTGAAGTAATTTGTCAAAGTCCCCTATCTATAAAGAGATATAAGAAAATATATTCAAATTTACTAACGGTTAGACAATTAAATATTAAGCAACCACATGAGAGACTTTTGCATTGCAGATTAGGGAAAATTAAAAATATAATAATACTATAAGTTTTAGAACAAAGTATATATATACATATTGATCTAGGCGAGGTCTTTAACTCAATGGAAATCAAGTTGACAGTGTTTCTCAAGCATCATAAAACTGTTTTTATGCTTTAGCTTACAATCCCATGTATAACTTATCTTAAGCAAAAAAAAAGTTAAAATAACTATATATATATGTAAACATACATATATATAAATATAAATTTGCTTATGTATAAACTTATCATTTAGAATGGTAAGGTTAATTAAATATCTAGAATCAGGTGGATTAAATTGGACAAGAGCAGATTAATGAAATATTATGAATATTATTAAGGCCTATTTTAAATTTGAAGATTATATAGCAACCTAGAAACATTTTATTATAATTTTGAGAAAAAAATGACAGATGCAAGTACATTTATTGTCAATCAATCAAAATCTGGCTACCTATAAGAAAATCTGGAAAGGAATATGTAAGAAATGAAAGTAAGTCGGTAATGTATTGGCAGAGCAATTTAATCAATGGAAACAGATTTAATTCAATATATATATGCTATTCAAGTCTGTGGGTACCAAAAAGAAATTAATTAAAGTAATGCATTCTTAGCTTGTATTTTAGAATCGATTATGTATCCAGAACAGAATAATTTGGAGTCATGCTCCCTATATCAGGGTTTCTCAACCTCGCACTATTGATATTTTGGTTTGGATAATTTTTTTTGTGAGGGACTATCCTGTGTGTTGTAAGGGGCTTAGAAGCATCCCTGGCCTCTCTCTATCATCTCACCATCCTCTAGTATGACAGTCAAAAAATTGTGAATGATAGTTTTGTAGAGGACTATTTGCAAAACTCGCTACAAGCCTTCCTTTATCTTTAGCAGTGCATTTTGTAATGTGCCTGCAACTCTTCTCAAGTGGATTATATTTTTCTACCCCTTTCGTCTGGCCTGGCGTTTTGACTTTGGCCAATACATCAAGCTAGTAATTATGGGTCCCAGTTCCAAGCACAGGCCTTGTAAGGCTGCATGCATTTCCACTTGCTTTTTTTGCCTCCTTGCCTTTCATCTGAATAAGCCCACACTCGGGAATTGGAGGAAGAAAGATAGCATGGACCAGAGTTAAGTTAGAAGTTTCAGCTGAGATCCTATGTACATACATCTGAGAAAGCCCAGACAAGGTAGCAAAAGACAACTCATAAGCAACACTTAGCTAACCATGAATCATAAGGGATCCCACTCTTTAGCAGAAGAACATCCCTGCTGAATTTAGCCTAAATTCCTAAACCACAGAATTGTAGGCCAAGTAGATAGCTGTTTTAAATAAGTAAACATTTGTGTGCCTTGTAATGTAGTAGTAGGTAACCAACATACTGTGTGATACTTAACTTTATAGCTTCTGGAAAAATGTGCGTTGATGCCAAACCTCTGCAAAATAAAGTTCTATACCCTAGAGTTTACCTTTCTTCCCGAGATCACTCACTAATACTTCTAGTTGAAATATACCTGGGTTTCCTACAGGATGTGTAATTTCCAGTCAAGTCGTAGAGACCATCATATCTTGTGGATTATAACTACATGAATAGCTAGATTTACTGTAAGATATAATTTGTTTTTACTTGATTAGAACCAATTAGGTTTTATACAATTTATTTTACACTTTTTTTTCCCACTTAATGTACGCTTTAAGGCAGTAATGAAGTTGCAAGGAAAAAAACAACTATTACTTTAAGATATAAATATTTACAAGAAGTAGGTTGAAACTGCTGGGATATTTTGTGAAAATAATTAGGTTTGCAGATTAATGAAGTAAAAATTATTATAATTGTATTCTAGCAGTAGGACACTGCTGATACTGATATTGTTTGTACTAAAGTCCTTTTCTTGTATATAATTTCCACTCTTCTAGTAACCTGTATGATAAGTTTTCTGATGGAGTTTTTTTTTTTTTAATCTTATCTCACACAGTGGTGCTAACAATAATTTAATATAGGACCTTATTTTATTCTATTTTGGCAAGTGATACTGGGTTTTGTTTAAAGAATTTTTGAGGACATGTTGAATAATCTTAGATATGTAATATTTTAATACAAAAAGTCAGAACATGGGATGCCTGTGTGGCTCAGTCTGTTGAGTGTCTGCCTTCAGCTCAGGTCAGGTCCCAGGATCCTGGGATCAAGTCCTGCATCGGGCTCCTTGCTCAGCCGGGAGCCTGCTTCTCCCCTGCCTGCTCTGCCTGCCACTTCTCCTGTTTCTGCATGCCACTTTCTCTCTCTGACAAATGAATAAACAAAATCTTAAAAAAAAAAAAATCAAACACTTAGGTTGCAGTTGAAAATTTTTACTACTGACATTTTTCATATTTCTACATTTCATGCAGTTTCCTTATTTGAATTTAGACATTGTGAGCAAATGACTGTAAAAGTGGCCTTAATTTTTTCCCTTACCCTATAAATATGGTCCTTGCAATGTGACCTTACAGCTCCTTCCATCAAGTGGGGGTGGGGGGTTCCTTCTCCCATTCTGAATTGAACTGAGTTATAACTTACTTTGGCCACTGGAGCATGGCAGAAGAGAGGGTGCACCAGGTCTGGCACTAGGTCTTGAAACAGTGCTTTGGTTCACTGTCTTGGATTCTTTCCTCTAAAAGAAAACTAGTTTGGCCAAGCCCACTGGAAAAAGGGAGACCATATGAAACAGAGCCACTGAATCATCCATGTGAGGCCAAGCCAACCCCAACTGACCCACTGGCTGATTGCAGATAGATGTGTGAGCAAACCCAACTGAGATCAGCTTCACCCAGAGCAGATAAGCAGAACCACCAAGCTGACCTGTAGTCTCATGGACAATAATGAGTCTTTTTGTTTTAAGCTACTATGTTTTGCTGTGGTTTGCTAGGCAGTGATGACAAACTATACTATATAAAATAATTACCACAATTTGTATACCTCCTGTACTATTGTGCGGTTTAACTGGCATTATTTGTATGAAAAAACAAGCACATACATTTGGCCAATATTATTTTATATAATGATGCCATAAATCATTTTATAAATTAAATTGTATTACATTTTCTAAATAAATTGTATAAACTATTTTATATATATATTTTTTGTTTATCTGAATCTTAGTTTATTGATTTTTTAAAAATTAACCATATTAATGGGAACACATTAAAGTTTATTTTGCGTGTGCCTAAAAACATTATTTTCCAAATTGTGTTTTTAATTTGAGAAAATATCTATGCTTTAAAATTATTTTAAAATACAAAAATCGATTGAAACGTGCTTTTCTGACCCTTTAAAAAAATCTAATTTGATGTGTTTTAATATATAGATGTTTCTTATTTAAATATGAAGTAAAGACAAGTTAAAGAAAAAAAAACAATTGTATTAGAGTGTTTCAAGATTTTTTTAGATTAGAGATATAAATATTTAGTTATTTAAAACATTTAATGAAAAATTTAGAAAGGGGAAAATCATAGACCCTTAACAATGATTTAGAGTATTATCTTTCTTACTTGAGTGGGATAACCATGAACAGTTTAAGCCACTGTTAAATGATAGCATTTTCTCTGATAGGACATGTTTATACCATTCTGATAAAGATAGCTATTACTGTAATTTTCTTCCCTGAAAGGGCACATATGGGAAAATAACATTTACTGTGAGTTTATTGACTTGGCCCAGGAATTGTCTTATTAGTACTGACTGCTGCTAGAAAAAAACAAAAAACAAAAAACAAAAAACCAAAAAACAACGTCCAATAATCGTTTCAAAATTCTATTGGAATTCTGTGCTGAACTGGTGTTTATGTTAACTTTTTTGCAGGTGCTGTGCTGTTCAGGGCCTTCTATGAACTACTGGTTTTCATTCATTTGTCCTTGTTTCAGCTGACACTGTCATTTGTGACTGCCCAAGACTATAAATGATGGTCTAATGTTACTTATCTAATTACTTGGCATCCTGCACTGAAGTTTAAGCCTCCTGGGTCAATAACAGCTCTCAGCTTAGCATTCAGCAAAAAACATAGATATGTATATGGATATATCTACGGGGGACAAATGTGTAGCTTGTGTCTTTTTTATTATCAAGCCATAACTGACATACAAAACTGTTGTACATGTTTAATGTATGTATCTTATGAGTTTGAAGATAAGTATACACCAGTGAAACAGTCCCCATAAAAAATGCTATAAACTTAGCCATTCTGGCTAAAAGTTTTCCCTCCAGGAACACTGACTTTTAATTTTGGCTCAGATCATGATCTCAGGGTCTTGGGATTGGGCTCCCTATGGTCTTTTTTTTTTTTTTTTTAATTTTTTTAAAAATTTCTTTTCAGCGTAACAGACTTCATTGTTTATGCACCATACTCAGTGCTCCATGCCATACGTGCCCTCCATAATACCCACCACGTGGCTCCCCCAACCTCCCACCCTCCCACCCATTCAAAACCCTCAGATTGTTTTTCAGAGTCCATAGTCTCTCATGGTTCATCTCCCCTTCCAATTTCCCTCATCTCCCTTCTCCCCTCCATCTCCCTGTGTCCTCCTTGTTATTTGTTATGCTCCACAAATAAGTGAAACCATATGATACTTGACTCTCTCTGCTTGACTTATTTCACTCAGCATAATCTCTCAGTCCTGTCCATGTTGCTACAAACGTTGGGTATTCATCCTTTCTGATGGAGGCATAATACTCCATAGTGTATATGGACCACATCTTCCTTATCCATTCGTCCGTTGAAGGGCATCTTGGTTCTTTCCACAGTTTGGCGACCGTGGCCATTGCTGCTATAAACATTGGGGTACAGATGGCCCTTCTTTTCACTACATTTGTATCTTTGGGGTAAATACCCAGAGTGCAATTGCAGGGTCATAGGGAAGCTCTATTTTTAATTTCTTGAGGAATCTCCACACTGTTCTCCAAAGTGGCTGCACCAACTTGCATTCCCACCAACAGTGTAGGAAGGTTCCCCTTTCTCCACATCCTCTCCAACACATGTTGTTTCTTGTCTTGCTAATTTGGCTTTTAACTCAGTGAGAGTCTGCTTGAGGATTTCTCTCCCTCTCCTTTTGTCTCTCTCCGCTGCTCATGCGCTCTCTCTTTCCCTCTCTCTTTCTTTCTCTCTCTCTCTCAAATAAATAGACCTTTAAAAAGTAAAATAAAATAAAAATTTCCCTTCCATTTGTGTGTGTGTGTGTGTGTGTGTGTGGAAGAGAGAGAGAGAGAGAGATAAGGACATTTAGCAATAGATCTACCCTCTTAACAAAGTTTGCAGTGTATAGTATTGTAATCTATATGCACTATGCTCTACAGCAGAACTCTGGGACTTATTTATCCTGTATAACAAACTATATACCCTTTTACCAATATCTCCCCAGTTCTTCCTCCTCTCAGCCCTGGTAACCACCATTGGATTGTTTCTATGAGCTTTGCTGTTAGATTCCTGCTATAAGTGGGAGCATGCAGTATTTGTTCTTTTGTGTATTACTTCACTTACCCTACAATCCTCTAGTTTTGTCCACTTTGTAGCAAGTGGCAGCATTTCTGTTTCTTTTGTGTGTGTGTGTGTGTGTGTGTGATAAAATGTACTAATATTTATTTATTTGTATTTTTTTATTATGTTATGTCAGTCACCATACAGTGCATCATTAATTTTTGATGTAGTGTTCCATGATTCATTGTTTGTGTATAACATCCAGTGCTCCATGCAATACATGCCCAGAATTTCTTTCTTTCTTTAAAGATGAATGATATCCTGTTGTAGGTATATACCAGATTTTCTTTATACATTCATCTATTGATATTTAGTTTTTTTCCCCCCAAATCTTGGCTATTAAAAATAAGGCTACAATGAATATGTGAGTGTTAACAACCCTCTGACATTCTGATTTCAATCCTTTTGGAGAAATATGCAAAAGTAGGGTTGCTGGATAATATGGTAGCTCTATTTTTAATAATTTGTGGAACTTCAAACCTCTGCTCTCTGTTGGTTTTCCATAGTGGCTGTACCAATTTATAGTCCCACTGAAAGTGTACAAGGGTTCCTTTTTCTGTATATCCTTGACAGCATTTGTTATCTGTGTTTTTGATAATAGCCATCCTAAGAGGTGTGAAGTGATATCTCACTGTGTTTTTTATTTGATTTCTCTGATGCCTAGTAAAATTGAGTATCTTTTCATATACTTGTTGCCCATTTGTATGTTTTCTTTGGAGAAATATCTAATCAGGTACTTCATCTATTCTTTAATTAGGTTTTTGCCTTTTTGCTATGGGTTCTAGGAGTTCCTTATATATTTTGAATATTAAGCCATTTTTTAAGGTTAATTTTTTATTCAGCACTTAAAACACAAGGTGTAAGTGTCTATAGCATTTGGGAATCAGCTAAAATTTTCAAAATCCCTATAACTGAAATTTAATAAATTACAATGGTTATGTTTAGAACTATACCATATTCTCCATCTCCTGAATTTCTTTCTTCATACCTTCCACTCTTTACATCCTCTATCTCTAGTATCGTATATTTAAAAGAATTTTTTGAGTATAGTTGTATCAGATGTACAGCATAGTGATTTAACTTCTCTATATATTGTTATGCTCACAAGTGTAGCTACCATCATCACCATACAATGCTATTACAGTGTCATTAACCATATTTCCTATACTATAACTTGTGTTCCTATTATTTTCTCGTTCCATAACTGGAAACCTCTATTTCCTACTCCTCTTCACCCATTTTGCCCATTCTTCCAGCCCCCTCCCCTCTGGTAACCACCAGTTCGTTCTCTGTATTTTTAGGTCTGATTTTGCTTTTTGTTTATTTGTTTATTCATTTGTTTTGGTTTTTAGATTCCATATATGTGAAATCATATGGTATTTGCCTTTTTCAGTCTGACTTATTTCACTTAGCATTATATCTTCTAGGTTCATTCATGTTGTCCCAAATGACAAGATCTTGTCCTTTTTATGGCTACATAATATTCCATTGGATATAGATATACCACTTCTTTATCCATTCATCTGATCAATGGACACTTAGGTTGCTTTTATATCTTGGCTAATATAAATGATGCTGCAATAAACACAGAAGTGAATATATGTATTTTCGAATTAGTGTTTTCATTTTCTTTGGGTAAATACCCAGTACTAGAATTATTGGATCATATTATATTTCTGTTTTTTAATTTTTGGAGAGATCCCCATACTGTCTTCCACACAGCTATACAAGTTTATATTCCCACCAATGGTGCATAAGGAAGGGTTCCTTTTTTTGCCACATCCTGGCCATATTTCTTGTCTTTTTTTGTTTTAGCCATTCTGACTGGCGTAAGGAGATATCTCATTGTGGTTTTGATTTCCATTTCCCTGTTAGTGATGTTAAAATTTTTTTTCATGTGGATATTAAGCCTTTTTGAGATGTATCATTTGCAAGTATTTTCTTATATTCCATAGGTTAGCTTTACACTTTTGTTGTTTTACTTTGCTGTGTAGAAGAACTTTAGTTTGGTGTAGTCTCATTTGTCTCTTTTTGCTTTTGCTCCCTATGCTTAGGATTATATATGAAAACTCATTGCTATGACCAAGAAGATTTTTACCTATGTTTTCTTCCAGGAATTTTACAGTTTCAGGTCATACATTTAAGTTGTTAAGTGTACTTTGAGTCGATTTTTGTGTATGGCATAATATGAAGTTACAATTTCATTCTTGGCATGTAAATATGCAGTTTTCCTAATACCATTTATTGAAGGGACTGTTCTTTTCCATTTTGTATTTTTGCTCTCCCACCGTTGTGAAAGATCAGTTCATCATAAATGTATGGTGGTTTAAGATTACTAAGTGTACATTTGTGTTTTAAGACCTTACTAAAAGCTTGTGTTCTGAGACCTTTCTACGGGTACATTTATGATGAATCCTGAATGGACAAAAATGCTGATTTATTAAGGGCAAGCTTTAAAGAAATCTCACTTGAATTCTTCTAAGTCTGAACCAGAAGAGGCCTTCTTTCATGAACATGATTTATGAAAATGTGTTTATCTAATACTTTAACATATTTGATTAGTTGAACCACACCCAATTCTTTCAGGAGAAGTGCTTTATTGTTTCCTTTTAGTAGATGAGAAAATTGAGATGTGAGGCAGTTTGCCTAGTTTCACACCATAAATCACCAGCAGGGCTGGGATTAGTATTCAGTGAACTTGGACTCTATTCATACATCATATCCCTAAATCCATAGATCTGATGAAACATTTTATAAGGTGAATTATCTTTCATTTGCAAAGATCACAAATCCTTAAAATTGCTTGGATTTGAATAGTCAAATTATAAAAAAATAAACAACTTCAGCCTCATGTCTTATTGTGTTAGGAGAACATTGTTAATATTCTATTCATTTAGTCCATTAGTTAAGTATGTGCAAGAAAAAGACAGAGATAAGAAAGAGACTTAGGTCACCAGAATTCATATTAGAATGTTTTTGCTTTGAATGTCAACTTAGTTCTAGCTTTATTTCAACTAAATTTCAAAACATGTTTTATATTCCAGGAAAAGGACATCTCTCTGATTTTTTTTTTTTAGTTGAAGTGATTATCATAAGAGTTAATATATCCTTTTATGCCTCTGTACTTCATTTCAAAATATGATCAAGTTGATAATATTAGTGTTGATGTAAAAGATAGTTTACAACATAGGACATGTTGGAGGATATAGAAGTCTCCATGGAAAATTTAGTTTAAGTATAGGTTTATTGTAATAATACTCCTTTTCTACATAAAAGTCATCTGCTAGGGGGGATGGGAGGGATGGGTGGCTGGGTGATGGCCATTGGGGAGGGTATGTGCTATGGTGAATGCTGTGAATTAAGTAAGACTAGTAGATCACAGATCTGTACCCCTGAAACAAATAATACATTGTATATTAATAAAAAATAGCCATCTTCTGGCCATTGACAACATATATATTAGAGATTTTTAATACATTTTTTTCATAAATAAAAAATCTCCTGAATTTTGTCCCTAAATAAACTCCCTTTTTATTTTTATAAATTTAACATTCATTTGGAAATTTACCCCTATAAGAATGTCTATTCTTTATCATATAGGAATCAAAAGGAAACCAGGCTATTTTGAGAAAACCCTTCTTCTACATACTTAACCACCTCAGATCACCTATTTGTTTCCATTTGGAGTCATGTTTCTCTTCAAAACTCAAGACAATGGAGAGTCAATTCAAGTTTTTTTTTTTTTTTTTTCATTGTTAATAATTTATGCTCCACTATAAGCTGAATGGTGGAGACATAGCTTCTGAGACTAGTTAAAAGATGATAAATAGATTTCTCTGTAAATTCAGAAACAATTCAATTTTCTGAGGTGGGGGTGATAGCATTAGGATTATGTTGCTCAGTATTTTCAAGTCCTTTCTGTGGAATTTAGGCACCTCAGTGTTTGTATCTATGTTAGTGTTTTTACCTGATGCCAACAGTCCTTTACAGATTACTACTTCCATCAGAATTCTGTTAGCTTTATTAACAACATAGTCAAAGCCTATCAACAGTGATATAAAAAACTAAGTTTGCCTCTACCTTTCAGTCTCCAGAAACACTGCAATATAAGAAATTCAATGTACTGAAATGTAAAGCGGTCATTGTCTCCCTTAGGACCATAGAGGTATCGAATACAATGTAGAGACTCAAGAATCAATGTATAAAAAAATACACTTAAAATATATTAGAGCACATTAGGTGTTTTGTTCCTGGTAGTAGAACTTTAGTAAAGTCATAAAAAAAGAATCTGCAAATATTCCTTATCAAGTTACTTAATTTCCTTATGTCCTCATATGCAGAAAGGTACTAGGTTTCTAAAGGGGGAAATGATGTATTAAAGTTCCAAATCTGTTACTTAAAATCATGTCTCAATACCTCTACATAACTGTGTTTTTCCCAGTTTAGCTAAATTTAGTGTTTGCAAATCAATATAACAAAGATAAGTAGAAAATATATCTCAATTATCTACTTCTCTGAAAAGAATGGATAATAAAATTAAGATAGCTCACTCGGGAGTTCTCTGCTTATGAACTGATTCAATTAGGGTAGGATGTGTAGATTGGAGACAGTTTTACTTCAACTTAACTATGACTTAGAACACAACAGCAAATAAGATCTGAAAAACTTAATACGGATCATTATCTTCTTATGTGTGTGTGTACATTTGTGTGTGTGTGTGTATGAGACATATGTTAAATATTATTGATTAACTACTATATAGCAAGTGGTGGCACTAGATCCTGGGAATATAACTGCAGAGTGATTGTTTTTTCTGAACTGTTGAAGAATAGAATTGAGCTCAGGGTGAGAACAGCAGCCATTTTTAGACTTGAAGTGTCATTCAAAAATAACTATCTGTTTTATTAGAGACAGAAGCTTGAATTAATTTTGAAAGGTTCCTTCATTTCAGAAAAAAAAATACTCTAATAGTGGTATGGTGGTAAGGCAATGGTACTGTTCTTAAAATGGAAAGGGTTAGGCAATGGGCAGATAAAATGAACTTCATAATAACTTATAAAGATTTTGTTACTGGTAAGAGTTGTGTCCTGGAGATTCTAATAATACTGCTCACTAACGGAACTGGTTTTTGGAGCAAGCTGGAGTCTGTTTTGAGTGAGCAGAAAGCAACTCGTTTGTTTGTTTTTTTCACACCTCCTTCAAATTTGCTTTGTTGGATCACTCTTTCTTACCTCTAGGTTAGATAAAAGTATGCACAGATGCCACAGTTTATCAGGTACAACCAAATAGCCATAATTTAGAGGTATTCAAAATTCTAGTTTCACCAAATTAAAGCTTTTCTCTCTCATATCTCCCCTACACCCAGTTTTGTTTGGATTCAGGTTTTAAAACCTACACAATGGGTTTAATAACAAGAGTTTCAAATTAGAAAAAGCTATTACTATTACTAATCTATTACTATTCTATTACTAATTACTAATCTATTACTATTACTAATCAAGCTATTACTATTCTAATCCCAACTCTAATATATTATTTTAGAAATGATGTACAATATTCTTTGTTTGTAGAAATTCTAAACATTTGCCCCTCAAAATTGGAGAAGTCATAACAACGTAAGAAGGAAGCCACAGGTTTGTGTACTTACATTAGACACTAGTCCCAAATGGTTTGACGGGAAATTAGTGTCTAAATATTGGGAACAGATAATTTCCAAATAGAGTAAAATACTCTAGATTACAAAAGAGAATGAAAGATATTTAGTGTATTTAATGAGACTAATATCCCCATAATCAAAATGAGGTAAGGGCAGCGTAAGATACAAAAATAAAGGAAAACACATAGATTAACTTTAAATCAAGCAAGCAAACAAACAATAAAAAAAAAATCCAATACCCAAAGTCAATCTCATATATCTATGTGGAGGTGTACATCTTAAATAAAACATTATTTAACTAAGTATATTGTTATACTAATACAATAATGTATTAGAGCCAAGTGAATGTCCCACTCATGACTTGCAACAGCAAAATGATTCACATTACAAATATTATTGAAGTGAAAGTATTCTAAATGTATGAGTATGTATTAATCTCAGTTGAAAATCTAAATATATTTGTGAAAATTCCATATCCATCTGATGTGTGTTTGTATTTCTCTAGAAAGAGAAGAGAGATTTTCAACAAAACTCATACTCAGTAAAATAGAACAAAACAAAACAAATGTATATATATATATATGTATTATTGGTAGTGATCTAAATTAAGTAACATAGGCAACATGACTGCCCTCATTAATACTATTCAATATTAAAAAGCCACTAGATTTCTAGTTAAAAAAATAGTACAGAAGAGAAATAAAAGTATAAACACTACATTGTGTGTAAACACAATCTTTTATTATATTCAGAAAATATGATAATCAATCTAGAAAATACAATAAAATCAATTGAGGAACATTAAAATAAGAGAATTTAACAATATGAAGAGATATGAGATTAACATAAAAATTAATAGGTTTATTATGCATCAGCAAAAACCAGTTTAAAATAAGAGAAAGTTGTCATCCATAATAGTAGCAAAATTATAAAATAAATTGGAATAGAACTAATCAGAATATATAATAACCATATAAAGAGAAATATAAAACTTTCCTCATGAGTAGAAACTCCAACTGAATAGAGAAATATACCACGTTTCTGTATAGAAATCTTCAGTATTGTAATATGTCATTTCTACCTTAGTGTTACATAAATTTGGTGCAATGTTATTAAGAAATTGGTACTGTGTTTCAATGTAACCTGATGAACTGGTTCTAAAACTCAGTGAAAGCAAAAAATAGTTATGAGGTTGCCAAGATAATTTTGTAAAAATTGTAAAACAAAAAAAAATTGTAAAAACAAAATTGTAAAACAGAAAAAGTTCAGTGTGAGAATTAACTATAACAGCAGCATTTTTAGACATTAGAGAAAGATGAACAAGTCAATAAACGGTTTTGAGATCATTGGCTATTTGAAAAATAACAGAAACCTTTAAAATACTATTTACCAAAATAAATTAAATTCCTGATAAATTTAAGACAAAATAGATATAAAAATATTTTACTAGAAGAAAATAGAGGAAAATAAGTTTATGACATTTCGTTAGCAAATGTCATCTTAGACACAATATGAAATGCACAGCAAAAGATAGATTACATTGATGGATTGTGAACTTCTGACCCAGGAAGATGTATCATTTAAAAAGTGGAAAACCAAGAGATTGATAGGGAATATTTCAAATATTTATAACAAGTCAAAAAGAAAAAGACAAACATCTGAATAGGAAGTGAAGTGAAGAATAAGAACTGACAATTTACTGAGTAGGACTTTCTAATTTTTGGTAATAGATAAAAACGCATAGTTTTGATGGAAATCAAAGAAATCACAACTAAAATAAAAAATGCTGTATTTACCAATCAGACAAAAAATTGAAAGATTATATCCAATATATGTTAGAGGGCTATTTAACAATACTTATCGAAATTCCACATATTTGCATCTCTACACTTCAACATATATATTCAAAGCAGCTTTCACAAGAATTATGATGACAGAGAGATTTTAAATAGTAAGAAATAAATAAACAATAAATATATAAATAAAACAACTATAAAAGCTCATCCATGAGAATTATTTGAATAAACCACACAGATACACATTCTATGGAATCCAATGAAGTGGTTAAAAATACTAGATTTTATGCATATTTATAAAAATATTCTTAGTATATTTAAAAAATTTCTAGATGATTCTATATTGCCAGACACTAACCTAAGAAAAAATTATATTAACAGGAGTAATCCTTCCTAAAATTTATAAGGTAGTAATGTTGTTATACCTATTTCACAAATGGGAAGAGCAAGTCACAGAGAAATTATATAAAATTAAAAAAAGAAACAATACTCTGTTTTTCTTTGATTCTTATGTAAGTATGTAATTATACCAGTAAACTGGTAATGGTGATAATATTTACAGAGCGGAGCTGGATTTGGGTATAGTATTTGTGGAAAATCAGCTTTTCCTTTATTGAATGACTATTATTTTAACAAAACTAATTTTGTTTTAACAAGTATTTATATTTGTTTTATTTTAAAATGTTTTTAATATGAGCAGTGTAGATCCATGAAGTTTAATTTACTAAATTGTATCTTGGAAACAAAAATCTTTATCTGAGAAGTAACTCTTAGTATCTCAGGTATCTTATTGTGGGACTGACATATTTATATTTATCTATATCTATATCTATCTATCTATCTATCTATCTATTTTATTTCCATGGTTAAAAGCATTGGAAAATACATAGCAAATATCATATATGTGCATGCTATATATTCAAAAATTCCTAAAATTCATGCTTTGTAAATAAAATTAAAATTATTTCTAAAATAATGCAAATGTCAAAAAGCATAGTAATATCTCAGTACAGGTCTCAGTACTTTCAGATATCAAGATCTGTATGCACTATGCACAAACAAATAAAATATAAATTTAGGTTAATCATAATGTTTAGGGAATAGCAACTTCTGCTTAATTAGAACTTTCTGGTGTTAAGAATTGTGTCCATTTTCTATTTATTGAACATAATTAGATATTTAAGAAATGATTGGGGAAATGCTTAAAAACACAAAATGATGAAGTTATGTCAGAGGGACCAAACTGAAAAAGTTCCTAATAGCCAAAGTTGCCACAAAATACACAATATACTATCAGATTATAATCCAAAGTATAATAGAAACATGTGTGACTTTCTATTGAAATGAATAAATGCTTGAATAATTTAAAAATGGAGAAGACAATCTCAAGTATAGGAGGATTCCAAAATGAATTATATTACCCATTCCTCAAGAAGGTAGACTTTAATTCTCCATCTTTTAGGTGTGGGGACAGCTTAGTGATTTGCTTCCAAAGAGCAAAGTAGGGAAAGGAGAAAACAAACAAACAAAAACTTCAGAGTGGAGAGACCATCTCAGCCAGGTGTTCACGCTAACATCATCAGTGTTAAATCATGTTGAAGTATGCATATGTGACCTGATAAGATGAGAATGGCACTTCAAATCTGATCTTATTCCTCAAAAGCCATTAATTATTTTTTTTCTAACCACCAGACAAACATCAGATAAATTCATATTGAGGAACATTCTATAAAGTATTTGTGCAGTACTCCTCAAAACTCTCAGTCATGGAAAGCAAGAAAGTCTGAGAAACTCTCTTGGTCTAGGGGAGGTTAAGGGCATATGACGACGGAATATTATATGGTAACCTGTATTGGATGCTGAAACAGAGAAAGAACATTAGGGGAAAACAAATAGAATCCAAATAAAATATGGCACTTAGTTAAGAACGTAGCAATGTTGGCTTATTACTTAGGATAAATGTACCATAATAAAGTACTATGTTAATGACAGGGCAAGCTAGTATGGAGTAAACTCTCCATGTCTTTACAACTTCTCTGTAAATCCCCAAACTATTCTAAAATATGAAATTTATTTATAAAATTATTGAAGAGATAATCATATTTGGGGGTCAATCACCATCTGACCTTGTGAAGTCTAGGTTACTTGTGAAGATTGAAGAGGCAGCCCACCTCATGGTAGATACAGGTGTATGGATGTAAATGACTAGAAATGGAAATGCTCACAACAGAAAATAATGTGGTCTCTTATTTTTAAAACAACAGAAAATAATGTGGTCTCTTATTTTTAAAATCTATCACTCAGGTTTGTTTTAAAGCTGGCTTGTATATTTATGATAAAATATAAGTGATGTGAAAAGAGTTGTTTAATTGAGGGTTTGATCATCAGAGATCTGTTTTTAATTAATACCATGACACATTTTGGAGTCTATAAGCATTTACTCCTACTGTAGCCATAGTTTAATCTCCCACTAAAATTTGATGAGTCTAGAAATTAAATTGATGGGTGTCAAATGCTTCACATCAGACTTTCATGAACTTGAATACCTCATTAACCTGCATAATTGTTCTGACTGCTGAGACTGTTGGAGTCTTTAGATGTATTTGTCCATGTATTTGTTATCCACTTCTGAGGGTCATAACACAGATCTACTCACTTTTATTAAAAATTCTAAGAAGACAAAGAAAAGAAAGATAAAAAATATTGTTAGGAAAAATTTGCTATAAAATAACTATTATCTGAATGTGTAAACAGAAAACATGAAATCTTCCACTGGAAGATTCCAATGGATGTTTTCACAGAGAGGAAATCTCAATCTTTCTTCCAGAACTATGAAGTTTGCCCTGTATAAATTACTTGTCTATGAAAAAATTTTCACTTACTTATCTTCAATGAAAAAAATGAAAATAAAATTGAGTTGAAATAATACTGAAATTAGTAAGAATCCCAATTTTTTGTTTCTTTTTTACCATTTTGTTGAGCTCTACAATATTTAACTGGGTCCTTATTTGTAGATCCACTTATAACAAATATGGGGATATCAACAGACAATGATTTTTTAAAAATTTTATTTTCATCATCCTTAAAAAACAGGAAGATGACATTGACCTTAGGAGAAAAAAATGTCATTTAAATTCCCTCTTCTCTCTTTCCTCTTTTTCTCTCTCTTCTTTCTTTCTCTCTCCCCCACCTTTCTGCCTGCAGGTATTTTTGTGACAGTTGCAGAGTTAATGTATCTATTTTACCCATTATGAAGCTGGTATACAGATGCTGTACCCAAAATATCCGTATCCTACCATGACAGCCTACTTCAGTGGACTTCCAATTATCAGGATATATATCTTGATGTCTGGGGGCTTTATCTGAAACCCTTTCTCCTTTCAGGATCACACTGACCAGCAAGGGAATCATACTCTCAGAGCATAGCATCAACTCCACAAGGAACAAGTGTTGGTATGTAAATACCCCAGCTTCCTCTCCACTTGCCCATAGGGTAGAAAAATCTTGAGACATGTGCTGTATTATTTCCCATAATTTTTCCATGTGGTTAAATTTTAGATGATTACTGTGGTAGCTGGCTTCCTGCCTTTTCCTGTCAAATTTCTTTGCTACTCAGATTGTTTTCTGTATCTTTCAAATAACCCCCTTGCACTTGAATTCTTATCTTGGAATCTGCTTTCAAGACAGTATAAAAATGGCCTAGGCAATTATGGAGAAGAGAATGCAAGAGAATGAGAAAGTGACTTCCTTCAAAATATGTAAAATTTTAAGATCCAGGCAGTTATTTATTTGCTACCAATGGGAAAAGTAAAATATTCACATAACACTCACTTCAATTTGATGTATAATTTGCTGTATCTCTATATCTAATTTCCTTAAAGTCCTCTAATATTTGAACGTTTTATTATTTATCACTGGTGACATCTGGTCAAATATTTTGATTAATTGATTGATTTCTAAAGCTTTTATTTGTTTATTTACTTATTTAGAGAGTCATGAACAGGTGAGAGGCAGAGGAAGAGGGAGGGAGAAAAATCTCAAGCAGACTCTGGGCTGATCATGGAGCTTCACATGGGGCTCGATCTCATGACCCTGATACCATGACCTGAGCTGAGATCAAGAGTCAGACACTTAACTGACTGACCCACCCAGGCGTCCCAAACATTTTGATTTAAACATAAGAAAATTGCCATCTACAGGAGCAATTAAGTGATTTATATCAGGTTGTAACACTAATTGAGCAAATTTACATGTGTCTTAATTTTGTGTTTTTAATACTTTTCTAACAATGAACACCTTTGTTTTTCTGACAAAATCAAAAAGCAACTCATGCTTTGATGAATAAACAATAGATTGTAATAATATCATTAACTGTTTGTGTCACCAAAGGTGCCGAATTTTTTAAGGAGAAAGACAGGAAACACCAACCAGGCATGAAGCAAACTCTGTCCCTTAGAACTTGCAAGGGAAAGACTCTGTTTGAGTAACTAGTGTATTAATTGTATTGGTTTCACAATCAACTCTAGGAAGTAGAGGACTTTATGATACAAGGTGGAATTTTGGATCCTATTGGCTCGTATTTTGGTGAGAAATTTTGCATCTGTGTTCATCAAGCATATTGGTCTGTAATTCCCCTTGTTGGTGGGGTCTCTGTCTGGTTTTGGGATCAAGGTAATGCTGGCCTCATAATATAATTTTGAAAGTTTTCCTTCCATTTCTAATTTTGGAACCATTTCAGGAGAATAAGTAATAATTCTCTATAAATATTTGGTAGAATTCCCCTGGGAAGCCATCTGGCCCTGGGTGCTTGTTTGTTGGGAGATTTTTGATGACTGCTTCAATCTCCTTACTGGTTATGGATCTGTTCAGGTTTTCTGTTTCTTCCTGGTTCAGTTTTGGTAGTTTATATGTCTCTAGGAATGCATCCATTTCTTCCAGATTGTCAAATTAGCTGGCGTATAGTTGCTCATAGTATGTTCTTATAATTGTTTGTATTTCTTTGGTGTTGGTTGTGATCTCTCCTCTTTCATTCATGATTTTATTAATTTGGGTCCTTTCTTTTTTCCTTTTGGTAAGTCTCACCAGGGGTTTATCAATCTCATTAATTCTTTCATAGAACCAGCTCCTAGTTTTGTTGATCTGTTCTACTGTTCTTTTGGTTCCTATTTCTTTGATTTCTGCTCTGATCCTTATGATTTCTCTTCTCCTGCTGGGTCTAGGCTTTCATTGGTGTTATTTCTCCAGCTCCTTTGGGTGTAGGGTTACGTCACGTTCTTGAGACCTTTCTTGTTTCTTGAGAAAGGCTTGTATTGCTATATTCCTCTCAGGTTCCTCTCAGGACCACCATTGCTGTGTCCCACAGATTTTGAACAGTTGTGTTTTCATTTTCATCTGATTCCATGAATTTTTTTCAATTCTTCTTTAACTTCCTGGTTCACCCATTCATTCTTTAGCAGGATGCTCTTTAGCCTCCGTGTATTTGAGTTCTTTCCAATTTTCTTCTTGTGATTGAGTTCTAGCTTTAGAGCATTGTGGTCTGAAGTACGTAGAGAATGTTCCCAGTCTTTTGGTACCAGTTGAGACGTGATTTGTGACCCAGGATGTGATCTATTCTGGAGAATGTTCCATGTGCACTAGAGAAGAATGTGTATTCTGTTGCTTTGGGATGGAATGTTCTGAATATATCTGTGATGTCCATCTGGTCCAGTTTGTCCTCTAAGGCCTTTATTTCCTTGTTGATCTTTTCTTGGATGATCTGTCCATTTCAGGGAGGGGGTGTTAAAGTCCCCTACTATTATTGTAATATTGTTGATGTGTTCCTTTGATTTTGTTATTAATTGGTTTATATAATTGGCTGCTCCTATGTTAGGGACATAGATATTTAAAATTGTTATATTTTCTTGTTGGACAGACCCTTTGAGTATGATATAGTGTCCTTCCTTATATCTTATTATAGTCTTTGGCTTAAAATCTAGTTTATCTGATATAAGGATTGCCACCCCAGCTTTCTTTTGATGTCCATTAGCATGGTAAATTGTTTTCCACCCCCTCACTTTAAATCTGGAGGTGTCTTTGGGTCTAAAATGAGTTTCTTTCACATTTTAGACAGCATATAAATGGTTCTTGTTTTTTTTATCCATTCTGATACCCTGTGTCTTTTGATTGGGGCATTTAGCCCTTTTACATTCAGGGTAACTGTTGAAAGGTATAAATTTAGTGTATTGGCTGTAAGGTGACTGTTACTGTAAATTGTCTCTGTTCCTTTCTGGTCTATTATTTTTAGGCTCTCTCCTTGCTTGGAGGTCCCCTTTCAGTATTTCCTGTTGGGTTGGTTTGGTGTTTGCAAATTCTTTTAATTGTTGTTTGTTCTGGAAGCTTTTTATCTCTCCTTCTATTTTCAATGACATCCTGGGTATAGTATTCTTGGCTGCATATTTTTCTCATTTAGTGCTCTGTGTATTTCATGCCAGTCCTTTCTGGTCTTCCAGGTCTCTGTGGATAAGTCTGCTGTCACTTTCATATTTCTCCCATTGTATGTTGCAGACCTCTTGTCCTGAGCTGCTTTTGGGATTTTCTCTTTGTCAATGAGACTTTTACCTTTTACTATTAGATAACCTTTTACTATTTACTATTACTTATGTTTTACTATTAGATGGACCTTTTTTTATTTTTTGATTTTGAGGGGGATTCTCTGTGCCTCCGTGCCTCTCTGAATTTTGATGCTCGTTCCCTTTGCCATATTAGGGAAATTCTCTATTATAATTTGTTCCAATATACCTTTTGCCCTTCTTTTCTCTTTCGTCTTCCTCTGGAATCCCAATTATTTTAATATTGTTTCATCTTAAGTCTTATGGTATCACCTATCTCTTGAATTCTCCCCTCATGGTCCAGTAGTTGTTTGTCTCTCTTTTGCTCAGCTTCTTTATTCTTCATCATTTGGTCTTCTACATCACTAATTCTCTCTTCTGCTTCATTTATCCTAGCAGTAAGAGCCTCAATTTTTTATTGCACCTCATTAATAGCCTTTTTGACTTCAACTTGGTTAGATTTTAGTTCTTTTATTTGTCCAGAAAGGGATTTTTATTTCTCCAGAAGATATTCTCTAATCTCTTCCATGCCTTTTTCAAGCCCAGCTAGCACCTGATAATCATTATTCTGAACTCTAGTTTTGGCATATTACCTATGTCTGTATTGATTAGGTCCCTAGCCATCAGTACTGCCTCGTGTTCTTCTTCTTCTTCTTCCTTTTTTTTTTGTGGTGGTTTTTTCTGCCTTGTCATTTTATCCAGACACGAATATATGAATGATAGAGTATAATACTAAAAAGGTGACAAAGACCTCAGAGATATATAGTATAACCAAATCAGAAGAGACCCAAACCAGGAGTAGAAGAAAGGGGGAAAAATTAAAAAATAAACAATAAATATATAAATATATATATATTAGACTGGTGAATAGAACAGAGCCACCCACTTGACTTTGTATGTATTTGATCTCGTAGAAGAAACTACCTCCCAAAATATTAAAGAACGAAAATCTTATATATATATATGTATATATATATATACACATAAAATATAAATATAAATAAATATATATGTACAAATTGTACATATATATTCATATATATAGTACACACATATATATATACAATATATGTATATATATGTACAAATTTCGTATATATATATATACACACATATATATGTATATATATGTACAAATTTTGTGTATATATATATATATATATATATACACACACACACACAAAATAAATGTTAAACACGATGAAGGGATATAATATGAGTGTACAGATGAAACTTAAAAAAGATCCTAAGAATTGAATTGATAAGATATGTTGGTAGGAAAACGAAAAAAAAAGAGGAGAGAATGATCAGGCTGGAGCTAAATTTAGGGTATATTTTGAGTTTTTTTTTTTTTTTAATAATGTATTGATAAGATAAAATAGTTAAAAAACCTTAAAAGAGGAAAGAGGAAAAGTTAAAAAAATAGAATTAGAAAAAAAAATTAAAAAAAAAAGGACTTTGCAAGACTAAAGGATCATGGGGAAAAAGCCACGAATTCTGTGTTGTTTTCTCCTAGCTCTGGAGTTCCACAGTTCTCATTGATTTGGTTAACTTTGTCTTGGCTGGATGTTCTTTCTGATCTTCTCTGCGATGGGCCTGTTGCAATGATTCTCAAATGTCTTTGCCTGAGGCAGAATTGCACCATCCTTGCCAGGGGCCAGGCTATATAATCTGTTGGGGTTCGCCCTTGGGAGCTTTTGTTCCCTGAACACTTTTCGTAGAGCTTTGGAGGACCGGAATGAAAATAGTGGCCTCCAAATATCCAGCCCAGAGAAACCGAGAACTCAGAACCCCACTCCTCAGTGTGCCCTCAGAGAAATCAGTCGATCCCTCCCATCTTTCTGGTCTCTGGTCGTACTCTGTGTTCACCCGGCCTGTGACTGACTTTTTCTATCTCTGGCACACAGCCCCATTTGGAGTCTCCAAACCCAGTAGATTCCTGCAGTGCACTCCTGTGCCACTTCTCCCAGTGGGGGAAGGCGAGTTCCCCTGGGTTTGCCACTTGTGGATTCCCTGTTTGAAGAGCAATGGCCTGAAGGTGCCTCAGATCATGGTTTAAGGTATCCCCAATCTGAGAGCTCACTTCTCGGCTCCATTTCTGTAGCCAGTTTCCCCATCTGATACCTGGTAGCTCTGCCACACTCAGACACCTCCAGTCTTTCTGTGACCCTGTGGGTCCTGAGACCACACTGTTCTTGTGAGGGCTCCACCCCCACTTAGCCTCTGGAGAGACATCCCTCGGTGGAGCTGACTGGTAAAAGTTCTAATTTTGTGCTCTGCTGCTCTACCACTTGCTGGGAGCTGGCCTCTCCTCCCACAGTCTCTCTTCCCGAGGCTTTAGATTCACTTCTCTGCACCTCCTACCTTCCAGAAAGTGGTCGATTTTCTCTTCCCAGAATGGCTGTTCTTCTCTTCTATGTCCTATTGCATTAGTTGGTGTTCATAATGTTTTGATAACTATCTACCTGAACTCCTGGGACCTAATTCTATTTCAGTTTCCTACTCCTCTGCCATCTTGCTTCTTCTCCCTGAAGATGTTTTCATGGAGGATTTATATTTCTTTCTAGTAAGTGAACTTTGAAAGACAACTAATTTCAGAAATTTCAAAAACCATATATTTTACCATTGCAAAGAAGAGAGCAAGTTTATTCTTCATGCATTGAATGGAGGCTATCTCTTCTAGCTTCTTGTTGCAGTTATAATCTCAGCACACTGGGGTTCATAGATGTTAAGAAAAGAACCATAGGATATCATGAAAGGCAATTTCAGTAAAGTCAAGAGGGGATATTGTGACAGGTGTTGTATTTTTTAATGATGTTAGTGTTAATGGTATTATTATGCTACCAGCACTTTATGTTTAGTGTGCATTATGTTAGACATTCTGCAAGGCCTCTTGTATTTATTATCTTATTTTATTCTCAGACTAACACTATAAGATAGCTGTTTGGTTTTTTTTTTTTTCACCATTTTATATATTAAAACTGAAGCTCAAAGCTTGTGAACCTGAATTTTCCAAGACAACACGGCAGGTCAGTAGAGTAGTAATTCAAGCACTAACCCTAAAGCATCTAACCCTAAAGCCCATACTCCTTAGTGTAAGTGATGCCTAAATACCCATTTTGAGGTTAAAAATGATATGTTAAGTGTGTAAGCAGCATATTAGCATATTTCTGTATACATGATTTGAAAACATATAGCTGGCACTTGAAAAACTTAGGACTTTATGAAGGAGACAATTTTTATACATATTGGTAATAGAAAAGACAAAGGAGTCCATAAAATTATTTTTCCAACTTAATGACCTTAAGATCTTTATTTTTGTTTTAGTGACACTTTTCTTACCTGAAAATGTACTTTTTTTTTTTTTGCCTCTAGTTTATATTTACAATGAGAAACAAAGAGGGAATGCCTCAATTTTTAAGGCAGAAAGCACATTAATGTAATTTTTTCCTCTTAGCTGTGGGAAACATCTATCAAACCTAGTATCTCAATTTAAATTTGTTTCTTATAAATATCTAACTTATGAGTCATATGACTAATTTGTGTGCAATAAGAAAATCAGCTCCCTTCATTGTAAAAATGACTCCTTGTGTTTGGCAACATGAAGTAACCACTTTTTTTTCTGCCTTCTTCTACAGTTGCAGGCTACCCCAGATATTTAAAGTGAACCTTTGCTAAGACCATATTTATATATAACTAATATATCTTTATAATTCTTGTGTCACAGATAAATATTTATTCATCTTACTGTTTCTGTGTTTTTTAGCTATCTAAAGTTATTTTACATAATAAGTGAGTTTGTAAAACTCTTTAGGATTGTATCATTTAATAGAAATTTTGCTATGTTCATTTATATTATTTTATCTTGCCTGATTCAATAATTCATTAGGGAAAACTGTTTTTGGACTTGCTAGCACCAAGACAGGAAATGGGAGAGAAGAATCACCCCTGAGTAAAAACCTTATTAACAGCTATTCAATGAATTTAATCCTTTCTGGAATCCTGCCACCATTTATTTCTTCAGCATGCTGGAATATCAGATTTTATACCGGTAGTTTTCATATACACACCAGAAACATTATTCTGATTATCAAAGCACTTGGGAAAATTCAACCTGAGCTGACCTGAGCTTCTACTATGAAAAGGGAAGGGATATAACATTAAAAGTTATCAGTCTATTATTAAGAGATAAAAGAAGCAAGAGGGAAACTCATAAGTGAACTAAAATATGCTCATCAAAGATTAGGCAGTCTTAATTGCTACCAATGATTATTGTTCGTATAGAGACCCTGGGAGAAAGATACGTTCCATCCAAAATATTAAGCTTTTTCAAAATGACTAATTAAGAAATACTGATTCAGAACTGAAAATTTCCCTTGAATGACAATGTGCAGAGTTGCATGCCACTGACTTTAAGTATGTGGAGGTTTCTGCAAAATACAACTGCTGAAATCATAATTGTAATTGTGTATATTAAAACTTTAAGAAACTATTTAATGAAGAAAATGAAAGCTAGGTAAATGGACAAATAACTTTAAGACAGTTTTAATTTAGTTTAAAGTAGTTATTAAATACCATCTACTAACAAAGCAAAGAGATCAATATATTTAAAGATCTATAACAGTTGGTCTACCTCTTTGGTCAAATTGATGTTTAAAAAAAGTTTATAAAGGGGCGCCTGGGTGGCTCAGTGGGTTAAGCCTCTGCCTTTGGCTCAGGTCATGATCCCAGGGTCCTGGGATCAAGCGCCACATCAGGCTCTCTGCTTGGCGGGGAGCCTGCCTCTCCCTCTCTCTGCCTGCCTCTCTGCCTACTGTGATCTCTGTATGTCAAGTAAATTAAAAAAAAAAAAAGTTTATAAATACAAAGAACAATAGAAAACAATAATATTCTTAAATATGTACAAACACATTCCTATGCCATCTCAAAATTTTGAAATAAAATAAAATTTATTTATATCTTCTCTGTTGAACAAGGCAAGCTTCTGTTTAGTTTTGGAGAAGAACAAAGAGACATGTTTGATGAAGGAATTAATTTTAGGTGAATCTGAAAGGAAGGGTAAGATTCCAACAGGAAGAAATGAAAGGAAGAAAATTCTAGGAAGAAAAAACTGTGACCAAATTCAACAAGTTTTGATGAACATGGATGTATATATGTGTAAAAGACCTATACTATAACCATTCTTACCTGCATTTCATGGTTATAGTATATACATTTTGATACATTTTATTTTCATTTTATTTCCAAGAAAATCTTTAAATTTGCTTTGTATTTCCCCTTGAATTCAAGGTTATTTTTATTTACCAGTGAAAGGGCCTTTTCAT
The DNA here is from genome assembly GCF_010015895.1 of Lontra canadensis. Classification (NCBI taxonomy): domain Eukaryota; kingdom Metazoa; phylum Chordata; class Mammalia; order Carnivora; family Mustelidae; genus Lontra; species Lontra canadensis. The sequence goes on along the minus strand of NW_022631016.1, from coordinate 23,553,905 downwards.
TTCTGGTGTTATTAATGTTGATTTTGTTTCATTTTGCTCAGTGAAGGCTGTTTCTGTTACTTTGCTTCTTTGGGAACTGTTGAGGTGTGTTTTGTCTGTGTGGTCTAGTGTATAGGAATTAATGTTCTCTAAGATTTGAAAAAGTTTATTTTCATCATGGCTCAAGTATATATGTGAAATAGATACCAGATACTTTTGATTCTGTTTTTTATATCATGTACATTTACCAACATTTTGTCCAGTTAATTGTGAGAGGTGTCTTAAAATCCCTGCGATTTGTGGGTTTCTTTCTCTCCTTGCATTACTTACTGTTTCTACTCTATGAACACTGTTGCTGCATTTGGGGAACATAACTATCAGTCACTCTGTCTTTGCATTCTCCTGGCATAGAATATGTATACAGAACCAATCATAATGTTAGTGTCGAATTGATTTTAACAAAGTGAGCACACTCATGTACTATGCAGTCGATTAATAAATAGAATATTAACATCACCCAAGACATCACTTGGCCCCTTCTAGTCACTTACCACTCCCCTTTGGTAGCCATATACTTGGCTGTGAAAATCAAGTTTAGCTTTTCCTGTTTTGAACTTATATAAATAAAATTAAGCAATTTTGTTTTCTCACCTAACATGAAGTTTGTAGTGTTTGTCCATATTTCACAGAGGGATAAATTGTTCATTGTCATTGTCATAGTAATGCATTAATTGCTGATGTTGTGAAGGGCTCCTCAGATCTTCCCTCAAGACTAGCTGCCCAGGGAGCGCCTGGGTGGCTCAGTGGGTTAAAGCCTCTGCCTTCGGCTCAGGTCATGATCTCAGGGTTCTGGGATCGAGCCCTGAGTCGGGCTCTCTGCTCAGCAGGATGTCTGCTTCCCCCTCTCTCTCTACCTGCCTCTCTGCCTACTTGTGATCTCTGTCTGTCAAATAAATAAATAAAATTAAAAAAAAAAAAAAAAGACTAACTGCCCAGTTCCTGGGAGCATTGTTAGCAAAGGACCACCTGCTTCTTAAGTCCTTTACATGTTTTAATTGAGCTGACTTTTTCTTCCTTCATTATTCTGGATATAAGTCTCTTGAATATATGTAATTGTATATGTTGCAAATCTCTTCTCCTATTCTGTGGTTGACTTTTACATTCCCATAATGGGGATTTTGAATAACAGGAGTTCTTACTTTTAATGTAGTCTACTCATAATTTTTTTTTCTTTATGTTAATAGTTTTTGTGTTTAATTTAGCAAAAGTTTTCTGCAGGGCAATTATTCAATAGATTTTTAATCCACCACTCCCAAAAAAGGGAATTTTTATTATCTTTTTATTTTTATTATTATTTTTATTATCTTTTTAATGTCTAAAAGATCTGTGGTGACATTTTTTCATTCCTAACATATATATTTTTAAGATTTATTCATTTATTTGAGAAGGAGAGAGAGAGCATGCACATGCACAAGTTGGGGGAGGGACAGAGGGAAAGAAATTCAAGTGGACTCTGTGCTAATGCAAGACCTGATCTCAGGACCAAGTGGAAAATGCGAGTCTGTCGATCAACTCACTGAGTCACCCAGGTGCCCCTCATTCTTCTAATCATTCTCTTCTTGTTTATGGTTTCTCTCTTATCCCTTTACACTTATTTGACTTCATATTTAAGTTTTTCATTCATAATTTTAAATCTGTCATTCCATTATTTTCTGCAAGGTTATTTTTTTCTAATAATTGTATTTAAACAAATAACTTTATAAAATACTCTTAGCTTTATATTCTGTTGTTATTACTTACTCTTTCTTTACTGTTATTAATATTGAAATTATGTAGTAATTCTTCACAAATCCTTTCATTTCCTCCATAATTTTATTTGAAGTATGATCTGTTTCTATAAAAAATTGATAGTTTAGGTGGTTTTAATGAAGATAAAAATGAAAAATATACGTGGTTTTCTAAAAAAAACCCCTACAGATAGTACTTAAGTGATTATTTTCATTCAAACTTCATGTCTTGCTTGCTCTGTTTTTAAAAGGTATCATGGTAATACAGGTTCCCCAGGGGCAGATCCTTAGGTGAAGATTCATTTGTATGTAATAAATTAAGGAAACACTTCTGAGCAAAACCAGGAAATGAGTGGAGGACAGAGAAGAGGGAAGGGGAACAAGTCAACAAAGGGTGCAATTTTTGGCAATGTCCCAGATTCAGCCATAAATTACACTGGACATTTTTTTTTTTTTCTGGCCCTGGGAGCAAGAGCTGAGCTTATACCTGCATTCATTATTTATTGACTAAGAGATGACTGTGAGTTACCTCTGCTCTCTCTGCTTGTATAAGCAAATCTGCTCTAGTACCCGGAGTGCAGTATCCCAAAGAACAGTTGGAGCTGAGGGCTTGCTTATAAAATCAAACACACTATAAAGCTGGGCAAGTGTCACATAGAAAAGAGACAAGGATCTGAGAGGACCTGGATTGAGCATGGGCCATTTCCACTATACTAATCTTAACCTTCCAGTTAATTCCCTCTACACCCACAGCCTGTCCATACCCACACCTAATCTTAAATATCTTAGTTTGCTCTTTATGAATATTTGGAAAAGCAAATGTCGGAGAAAGTCTACTTTATTAATATTTTTATCTTTCTCATCATGTATATGGAAAATACTGGCTTTGAAGAGACTTAAGAATGCTTTTATATCCATTATATCATTATAATAGATATAAATAATTTATTTCAACTTAATATTTTAACAAATTTGTACTAAGTTTATTGTTTAATAATGTAACCAGAAAATCTTGCTGGTTTTGTTTCAAGAAAATTGATTGTATTGTAAATAAAACGAAATATAGAGGCTTGGAGGATTTTATAAACCTTTACAAATTCTAAAGTCAACCAACTAGTTAATATCAGGATCAACTAGTTAGTGACAGGCTTATATAAATTCAGTGAATAGTCCTTTTCACAGTTTTATGCTGCATTCTTCCTTAATTCCAAATATCTATAGCTGAAACCAATGTGATCTGAAGTGTAACCACTGAATGCTTTTGTGTGGTGGGGGTCACAGAAGAGCAAAGGAGAAGGTACTTGATTCTAAGATAGGAATAAGTTCATTAATTCTCAATGTATTTTAATTAGAATAGATCTTCTTGTTAGTATATCCATGAATTACTGCATATTATCTATGCTGTTCAGGTATGCTTTGATTTTCTTGAAATGAAAGCAGCAGGATTTAATGGTTTTATTATTAAAATTCTTCTTCTTCTTCTTCTTCTTCTTTTTTTTTTTTAAAGATTTTTATTTATTTGACAGAAAGAGACACAGCAAGAAAGGGAATATAAACAGGGGAGTGGGAGAGGGAGAAATAGGCTTTCTGCTGAGCAGGGAGCCTTATGTGGGGCTCGATCCCAGGACCTTGGGATCATGACCTGAGCCAAAGGCAGATGCTTAATGACTGAGCCACACAGGTACCCCTAAAATTCTTTAACCTACATGAATTAGGATATGACAGCCCAATAGTAAATAAGAGAAGTTTCCTGTAAAGACAGCAATCACTAAAAATTCAGCTGAATTTTACTAAACTATGAAAACTTTTAATTTTAAAAGTAGGTCAAGAATGTCTCAAGATTAGATTTTAATAAAATATTGCAAATACCACATTTCTCTAAATTTTGATACAACTAGCAAAATTGTAAGAACCTGAAAAAGAAGCTATTTCCAAATAAAGCTATCTGATTATTTGCAAACATGTAAATGAAAGAAGTCTTGTCCTGAATTTATGCCAATTTTTTGGAAAGTATTTTATTCTACCTGCATATGCCCACATATTTCTGTTTATCAGTACCCATTTCATCCCTTGCATGGATCAAAGGAAGAAATATATTCATAACTTTTAAAAAAATCCCTGAAAGGGCATTTTGGATAACATTTGTTGATATGGTTTCAGCCAGTGCTAGGGAGAACAAAAACTGTTCAAGTTTCTTAAATGGTGACATTCCAGTCCAGTTTGTTCAAATTATTATGAAAAATATACCTGTTGTCTCCTGTTCCTCAACTCTGAAGCTATGATTATGGGTAGGAAAAGGAAGTCTAGTTGGATGTGTGAACCCCTCAGTTTCTTACACTGATTATGACCCCAACAGTAGGAGACCTGATGAGTCTACCATAAGCCCCCAAATACTGAACTTCTTGGCTCAGCATAATCACTTTTATTGACACACCAAGGCTATCCCCTTGTCTTTTCAACATCTATCTACTGAAAGATTATCTCTAAATCCCTCCTCTGTCCTTTCAAGAAGTTCATATAATTAGATCATTTATTGTCCCATATATCATTAGTATTTATTACACATGCATCGGAACTTCATTCAACAAAAGACAAAGGAATGCAAAAATTTGAGGGGGAGACAGTGATGGCAAATATAGAAATTCAAGGTAATAGATTCATTCTAAAATGCAAAATCTATTATGTTTAATTTTTAACAAAGGAGAAGCACCGGTTATGGGAAGCAGGGACAGACAGGTTTCACAGGGATTCACACAGAGAAACCATATTCGAAAGATGCTGTGTGTCTCTAGAGTAGCAGAGGAGGAGAAAGTTTATGGCTCTGCATTACTCCATCCTTTCATTTCCACAGAAATCTTCTGTAAATATAGGGCCTAAGAAAAGCCAACTCATTTAATGATTAATTAAGGAAAACAAAAAGAACTAGCCCATAAAAGAAAATATAGATAAACTTCTGCAAAATTTATCAAAAACAATTAATACTGACCAGAAGAATATTTCATAGAGAAAATTAAAATTAAAGCCAGAAGGAGGAAGATGAGGAAGAGAAGTTAATTTTATATATCAGCTTGGTGGGGCCATGGTACCCAGATACTTGGTCAAATACCAACCTAGAGGTTTACATGAAGGTCATTTTTAGATCGAGATTAACATCAAAGTTAGTAGACAGAGTAAAGCAGGTTATTTTCCATAATGTGGGTGGGCCTCACGCATTCAGTGGAAGGCTTTAAAAGAAATGATTACAGTCCCCTGAAGGAAAAGGCATTTTGCCTCCAGACTGTCTTTAAACTCAAGTTACAATATCAGCTTTCCCCTGGGTGTCCAGGCTACTGCCCACCCTACCAATTACATGTGCCAACTCCTTAAAACAAATCTCTCTCTCTCTCTGTATATACGTATATACACATGTATTTACATATATTTATACATACAAATATATATATACATATATGTACATATATAACTATACATATATAAATATATGTGTATGAAAGAAGAAAGAGAAAGCAAAAGAGAAAGAACGAACATATATAAAGCTATATTGTATGACAAATTTTTATTTATTTATTTATTTTTAAAGATTTTATTTATTTTTTTGACAGAAATCACAAGTAGGCAGAGAGGCAAGCAGAGAGAGAGAGAGAGGAGGAAGCAGGCTCCCTGCTGAGCAGAGAGCCCGATGTGGGGCTCGATCCCAGGACCCTGAGATCATGACCTGAGCTGAAGGTAGAGGCTTAACCCACTGAACCACCCAGGCACCCCTGTATGACAAATTTTTAAAAAACAAGGTTCTATTCTACACTTGAGTTGGAATTTCAGTGAATTGCAAAATGTTCTATTCACACAAACAAAATAGTTTAAATAAAGCTGATTTAATTTAGTCAACCAATTACTTGTTGACAAGAGAGTGTTCCACTTTTTAGAATGGTGTTATCATCTACACGTGATTGATTTGTGCTTTGAGTGGTTATAAGATCACTGGGTGATCTGAAAACATGCTTTGACAACATAAGATATTTCAACATTGCCTAATTTCTAGCATGGTAAAAACTATACCTGTAAAGATGGGTTTTACTTCAACAACAGAGGGCTTTTCAGAGTTGATTTTAAGCTTGTGAAAGCAAAGTGAATAATTAGATAATACCTTTGGCCTCCTGTCTGCAAACACTTTTTTTGTGTGAAATATATACATTTGGTTAGCATCATTTTCATCCTCAGAAAAAGACTGATTTTATTGCAGTGATTTTTAATAAAAAAAATGACTTTGAATGCTATTTAAAGAGGGCTAGGATATATATGAGGAAAGGAGCTTTAGGAAGGCTCAAGGGGAAATGTCAGTACCCACTCAAGAAGAACAGAAATGTCATTTTGCATTTAAAAAAAACATGCTCATGACTTTGCTGTAAAATTCACAAAACCTTTTGTGGCAAGGGAAAACTTTACTTGATTAGGTGGCACCATACATAGCTATATATCAAATCCTAACTACAGTGACTACCAGAGAAATGTTCATTGACGTCCGGGGAAGACAAGCCCTTTTTTTTATCACAGTGCTATTTGAGCTTATATTTGAGTGGAAATGCACCACAAGGACCACAACATTAAACTCTGTCAATTCTCAAATTTCAATTGTCTGCATGAGTAAGCATCATTTCCTAATAATAGCTAGAAAGACTGTTTTCAGTTGTAAACACTTTTCCTTTTGATGGAAAAAGTACTATTTATGTCCTTAAGACCTTCTCCAGGGTTAAGACTTGTTTTCAATGTAATTTTTTCTCTTTAGTGAATACCAATGTGTACCAGGTTTAAAACATGCCCCCAAATTCATTGAATTTAATTGACTTCTGTGAATTGTTTAAATAAAAGTCTTATACGCACATGATGAAAAATATTCCAAAAAAATCTAAGATAATAGTTGGGAAGCTAAACGTGCCCTTTAACTCTTCCTCTTTTTATTTGTTTTGGTTTCTGCCACCAAATTCCAAATAATGTGAGAGATGTGTTTTTTAACACTTAAGCTGATCTCACCATTGCAACCCAATTCTCCATATTTTAATCTTCAACACTTGCTTAATACCATTGCAGACTGTGGGGACTTGGGACCCCAGACTTAGACCCCCACATTAACTAGTCACTCGACTGGAAGCCAGTTGCTTCCAATAAAGGGGTGTGACCGTCAGGAGGGTGGCTTGTTAGACAAGGGGCCATTGCAGCTGCTGCGGTTGAAGACTACCTGCTGGGTGTGGGCCCAGAGGTGAGCGGATTAAGTTCTTTAATGCCGAGGCAGAGTCTGAATAGTGCACCCCTGTATTCACCGTACTTTGTAACTTTAACTAAGGAATGAAACATCCACTTTTGTTCTCTGATTCTTTGGTTTCATTTCTTGAAGCTTCCTAAATGGCTGAAATGTAAGATTGTGTTTTCTCTCACATCAACAGAGACAGAAGTAGGAAGTCCTGTGAAGTTCTACTGACTCTGTGGTCATCAGGAATTCAGGCACCTTCTGTCCTTCACCTCTAACTTCCATAGCATTGGTTTCCATGCTTGAGATTACTTTTTGTCCAGGGTGGACGTTGGAACTCCATTCCATTCCATTCCACTGCAAGTAGCAGAAAGAAAGGGCCAAAGAGTATGTCCCAACTGTGATTATCTAACAGATTTAGTCTTCCAAATATTTTCGGGAAGTGACACAGTCAGGTGGTACACTGAGTACCAAGGAAGACCAGGAAATATCAATGTCAACTGAGTATTTTGCAACACTGAAATAAGTATTTGTTACTATAGGAAAAGGGGACCCTGAATATGGGAAACCAGTAGTCTCTGAATGTGTGTGTGTATGAGTGTGTACACCAACATATTCATATATAATGTTCTTTAGCTTTGGAAAACAATCGATTACTTGCTCACATTGACTTTAAATATTGTTCTTAATTATGTGATAGGTAAACAACTGTTTTAAATATTCAACTCAATAGAGTTTTATGTTGAAAAAGTTTAAAACTATGGCATTCTACCTCATTTAAATACAAATAATTGACCACTCTGCATTTAGAAAGAAAATTATTCTTTTTAAGCTCTAACACCCAGGTATCCAAATTGTAGGAGAAGGATCCACAAAATAAGTTTTTAGATCCAAATATATAAAATGTTTGAAACTACTAAAAATGCTGTGACTATAACATGGTGAGCAAGGGAGGTGATAACCAAAGCATCCTTGACCAAGATGATGACAAAATATCAATGGTAAGATATGTAAAAACCAGAAAAACAAAAGGATATTACCAAAGAGAAGAAAAGTTTTCAAAAATAGCTTTGAGAATATTTAGTCCTTTACTTAACAAAACTTCATTCCTTTTCAAGAGGAAAAGGGCATTGGGAGCGCTCATTAATTAAAATACAATCCAATAAAATGTTATGCACCATTTGTTGATTATTAGAGTAGTTAATATTAATCCTACACCAAAAATCTTCTCATTACCATAGTATTATGAATTTTTGTCAGCTAAAAGGTGAAATTCCAAAATAAGGTATGTAAAATAGAGAAGTGTTTCAAGGAAAGAGAGGTCTTGAATAAAGTATAGAACAATAAAAAAAACAAACACCTAGGAACTTAACTATTGAAAAAGGAATGATTTAATAAATCTTCAAATATATAAAGGGCTTTGTGGAAGTATGGTAATCAATATTTTTCTTACATTGAAGACAGAACAAGGGAAACTCGGCTTAATATTAAGCATGACGGATTTGAGTTAGCTAGTAGTAGAATATTTTCTGACAGTGAGAAAGTTCAGTGAATTTCATGTGAAGGTCTTTTAAACAAGAATGGATTTCCACTTTTCTCTTGTTCTTTATGCATTGTCTGACTGATATTGAAAAACTGGATGATATGATCCATTTTCACACTTAGGATTCATTATACAAACAATGGGTTTTGTGTAAAACATCCTCGATTAAAAAACCCTGCCCAAAATTAATCTTTTTTATGGAAGAAAGTTGATAATAAATTGACTTGGAATGATGTAATTCTATTTGGTATAATCCGATCCTAAGTATGCCATTTTTTAATTAGGACCATTAACAAAGATAAGATGGGACTGAAACCAAACATGAAAACTGAAAGACAACATGGCTTAATATATTTTGCAAGAGTTATTGGGTATTTTTAAAGTCACCTTTTCTAAATGTCAGTGTCGATTTAAAAAAAAAAACAACAACACTTATTTATCCATAGATTACAAATGGTAAAGTTTTGGGGACATAAAATAACAACTTGTCTTTTGGGGTTTTTCAAGATTCATGGCTTCTTCTAAGCAACTCAGAGACATTCTCATGAGCTATTTTCACTTAGGAGAAAACAAAACTTAGTTTTCAAAAGATCTTTCATGTGCAACCACCCATCAGGAAGGAGATCCTTTACACCCCTCTATGATGTCTACTCCCATACAGGTTGCCAACCTTGATTAAGCTTCCTAAAAACAGGGGCGCCTGGGTGGCTCGGAGGTTAAGTGTCTGCCCTTGGCTCAGGTCATGATCCCAGGGTTCTGGGATCGAGCCCCGCATCGGGCTCCCTGCTCCACGGGAAGCCTGCTTCTCCCTCACCCACTCCCCCTGCTGTGTTCCCTCTCTCACTGTGTCTCTCTCTGTCAAATAAATAAATACAAATCTTTAAAAAACAAACAAACAAAAAAAAAAACTTCCTAAAAACAGGATATCCCTAAGCAGCCTTCTGTAGCCATACGTTTCAATAGTAAAAATGACAGGATAACACTTACCATTATTCATCTAACTCTGATTTTTAAATGACTTTTTTTTTTTTTTTTAACACAGTTTCATTTGATAGAAAGAGAACTTGTCTTTTGGTCTGAGGTCAGTGTGGGCAGAACACTCCGGATGTGTATAAAGGACAAAAAATATTTATTTTTAAGACTAGAAGTTTAAATTAATTTAGTTTAAAATGATAATGAATTACAGAACTTTCTAAAGTTAAATTAGAAGCCTGTAAATTGAATCTTTGAAATATCTTTACATATCATAATTGCATGAAGCATATTTTTCAGACTGCTTGCAAAAAAAATCATTTTGTTTATCGTCCCCAGGCTAAGACTTTTTTTTTTTCTTTTGGTTAGGGAAATTCTCATAAACTTCCCCTTCTGACTTAAAGAGCTTTCATGAGATTTAGGCTCTGGGCATGATCGAAGATGCAGGAGACTGGATTTTAGCTGTCCTTGATAATTACTTTTGAAAAGCAATGACTAATTCTATCAGCTTTCTGAAAAGGGTATAAATCTTGATGCTATCAGATATTTTGTCTGCTGAAACAACCAAAGAAAGTAGACCAAAGAATCGACTTTTAGTATATTTGGATTACTTGTATTCATGCATTTTCTCTAATTTGTATCTGGGAATATGAGCATGAGGAAGAAAGTTCGTTTCCTTTTTAACCCTTACAATAATGTTATAGTCTCCAGTTTTCAAATAACTCTTGGATCTGAAAGGACATAAAGAAGAAGTCCTGTTAAAAGCTACTAGAAAGGGAAGCAACTACAAAATAATGTCAATATTGAATGCATGAGAGAGAAAACAGGGAAATAGAACACTGATAAGGTTCATGGAAACCTGTCAAAGCAGGTTAGGAATAAGAAAATGTCTTCAATGTACTAATAGGAATATTGAAATAGTACATCTTACTCTTACCTATGGTTCGCATACAGGGAATGTCTAATTCTCATTTATTCTCTGAACTGTTCCTAACACTGGCACCTTGAGAAAACTGTGATCAAATCAGGCAAATCATTTTTATACTCATTAAAAAATGTATTCAACTTAAATTCATTTTGAATGACTAGCTGTGTTATAGGAAATGGAGTAAAGCAGAGAACAAAAGAATAATCCTACTTAACTAGATTTTACAATTAAGATCATTTTGAGATTGGAGAATTTGGGAAAATGATGGAGATGACAAAATGCAAAATGATCTAGCAAGAAAAACTCATTTGAGATCTATCATGGGTTGGCTCTGTTTACATCTATGTGAAGGGAATTATAGCTAAACTCTTTATACCAGTGCTTTGCAAAATGCACATCTGGCATGATTAAAAAATGGTAAGGTTTATGTGGTAAACTGAAAGAGCCCTGAAGCACTCTTATCTTGGGTTTGGCAAAATGTGTGTCTATGTAACATAATAAATATTATATATTTCTATAAATAATAAAATTCTATAAAGTATAAATTCTATAAAATATTGACATATTGCATTTGCAAAAAATTCCAAATATTTTTAATAAGAAAATAGAACTTATATCTGTGAGGATTACTTTTGTTATATCAAGATTTTTTTAAACTTAGTATTACAATACAGTTATGGGAAATTTCAACTTGGTGACCACACTGAAGTGCTTACAGCATGGGTGTTCAGTGCTCTCTAACCGCCTCCCCCCCCATACTTTGCTCTGTGTATCTCTTCCATACAGTTGTTCTTGGGTCATCTCCTTTATTGTAAATAGGTGCACCTGCTACTTACCTTAATTAATAATGAAACAGTCCTTTGGCAAAACCTTCTGAGTAATGCCTCCATCTACTCCAACATTTCTAGGAGAAATGTTTTGAGAGGGTCCTTCCAAATTACTCCCAGCAGCTTCTTGGCTTGGAATTCTATAGCAAAAGTATTGAATGTTACCATATTTCCAGTATAAAAAATGTAAATGTGATTTTTGGAATGATAAAAAATATCATTTTATTTTAAGTCAACACTTCTTAAGAATTACCTTTTAATTTCTTATACTCACCGTCGATGAAAAGAATATTTCACTAAAGCAGCAGGAACAAAAGACTGCAAATATTTTCTCTGACAGAAACTCCTTTTTAAGCATTAACAAAAATTCAGATACAGCTACGTTTTCATCTTATATTTTAAGATTGTGACTATTATTCAAATCTACCACCCTCTCTTTTTACTGGTAAATATATATATTATTGAGCTTTCTTCATTGAAGTTTCTTGATCATGTAAATATATCATTGAACTTTCTTAGTTGAAATTTCCTTACCATTTAAATGTATAAATCCATTTCAGTTTTGCATGCCAAATATTTTTAAATGCTAATAAAGATTTTGCTTGGGTGTACACAAATTTTGCTATACTAATCATAACAATTCTTCACTAGCATAACAATCACAATATTTTCTAAATATTATTCATAAGTGAATGTTTTAATAAACTTTATCAAAATGTAATCACAAATGAAATCTACCTGAGAAATCACCATCTAGTACAAGGGGGGGTACATATCCAGCACCCTGGGTGTCCCCCTCAGTCCCCCTGTTCTTTTTATCACTATCCCAACTCTCTAATCCAAACAAATCAACAGTACTGACTTTTAACATCATATTTTATATTGACTCTTCTGGAATTTTGTATTAATGGGATCATATGGTACATAATCCATGGGATATGTTTTCTTTTATTTTCTTCACCCAATAAGACATTGGAGAGATTTATGCATGTTGTTTTATGTGATAATATTTTGATCATTTCCTATTACAGAGTATTCCACTATATAAATATACTATGGTTAATTTATCCATTTTGCTGTTAATATGCACTGAGATGTTTCTAGTTTTTATTTCTTATGAATAATGTTTCTATAAACATTGGGGTGCATGTCTTTTGTTTTACATAGGTTTGACTTTTTGCATACCTCTGTGAATTTTTTTGGTTTTGGATGCATTTGTTTAGCATTAGGAAATAATGATGGTTTTCCAAAGTTTTACTCCTACCAGCACTGTTTGTGAATTCCTGTTGCTCTACATCTTTACTGATGTTTGGTATTTTCAGAATTTAATCACTGCAGTATGTGCATAGTATTATCTTTATGCCACTTAATATAATTAAATCTGTGGTTTAATTTTATATATAGATAGCCTCTCCATAAACAAAACAATGTATTACTTGAACATAAGATTACTGTCACTGAAATAGTCTAAGGTAGTGTCTCTGTGATAACTTGTGTATTCACCTACCATGCTGAATATTTTAAGAGTTTATTTTGAATTTATTTGTGTTGCTATGTCTTTGTGGGAAAAATAATCTTTTTTTCTATCATTTTTATTTCAAGGATTGTAACTAGTGCTATTAACTATGTGCAGGTCCTAACCTCAGTAGATTAATCTAGTACAATAAAAACATCCATGCCAAAGAATTGTACTTTTGATAAATCGACTATTACTGAAGTACTAATCTCACTGATTGAAATGCTCCAATGGGAAGGTCAGAGAGAGCTGTCCTACATAGTATTGCTGCTGTTGAGTTGTTTTCTATTAGTGGGTATTATCTGTAAAATCTTACAGCTATAATAAAAATGTGAAAAATAAGAGCACATGAAATCAAAAGCAAAGCTGAGTATTTTAAATATTCACATAAAAATAATTTCATTGATGATTACAAAAGAAAATTGACTGAAGTAATAAGACTACCTGGCATGATTAATGTGTTAATCAGGGGAGATGTTCATTGTTATAAATGTTAAATTTTTTTTTTCATTGTAGGTGCTAAAAATAAAGCGTTGAAGACCCAAATAATAATTTTTAAATACAGTTTTCAGAAAAAGCTATACCTAGTGTTCAACTATAATTACAAACATAAATTTTTGAATGAATATAAAAAATAATCTAAATCTTCCAACAAATTTGTAATAAACTATGAAATACCATAGTATACTTATTGGGAAGCTATACCTCTCTTATTCAATCAGAAAGAAAGAAAGAGAGAGGAAGGAAAGGAGGGAGGGAGGGAAAAAAGGGGGGAGGGTGGAAAGAAAGAAGGAAGGAAGGAAGAGAAGAAAGATCTATTAATATGTTTTAATGTTATAGAATCTTAATTTTAAGTTAAATAAAGTAAGATTAAGAAAAAAAAATCACCAGAATTAAAAAATCAGAGCTTTAAACTCCACTCTGACCATAGAATTTTGATTCTTATAGTTAATAAACAATGAATATATTTTCCTACAATATTTCTTTACATAAAACCTGGAGAGTACACTTTTTGAAAAAAATTTACCACATTCTCAAGAAGTAAAATTTCACTTTGTAACTGTAAACTTTATGTAGGATATATATATATATACATACACACATGTATATATATGTGTATATACAACACACACACATGCACACACATATATAATTTTTATACATATACATATATACATTATATAAATTTTATGAATTAAAGAAATATATATATATGTAAAATTTTTAAAAGTAGTCTCTAAGTCCAACATGGGGCTTGAACACCTCATGACCCTGAGATCAAGAGTCACCTGCTCTCCTGACTGAACCATTGAGGTTCCCCTATCTACACCTCTTATATTAAAAATGTGTCTTATAATTGGTGCCCTTTGTTTTTTCTATTTTTTTGCATTCTGTACAAATCTTTTGAGTCTACCCATGCTTATGAATTTTATGTATTACTCGCACATTACCATAGATTCTTAGGGCAAATCAAATATAATTTGAGTTGTAGTTAATTCAAATGCTAAAACAGATGAGATAATGGCAAATCTCTACAGCTCTCAATCTGCATAAATCAATCAATCAGAAATATTCATTCATTTATCCTGACCTGATTTAAAACCCTTCATATTCTGACCCTGTTAAATTTCAAATTTTTTTTTTTTAAAGATTTGTTTATTTTAGAGAAAGAGAGAGAGAGAGCAAAAGCATGAGGGGAAGAGGGAGTTGAGACAATCTCAAGCAGACTGTGCTGAGTGTGGAGCCCGACATGGGGCTCGATCTCACTACCCTGAGATCATGACCTGAGCCAAAACCAACAGTCAGACACTTCAATGACTGCACCACCTAGGTGCCCCAGTGTTTTGTCACAAATTCAGCATATCGATTATAACATATCGATTATACATATTGATAACTATTTGCCATCTAAGACTAATCTGATGAACTGATTGCACCTTCCCGAAGGTGTGGCTTTGTAATATTTATTTAGACTACTTCACAGAAACAAGCCAGAGAGTTTGATGTTTTAAATGAGTTTAAGGGCAACAATACCTGATATCTTTTTTCACTGATTCACTGAATGAAAATCCTTGTAAATGTGGCTGTTAACTAGTAGGATGTCTCTTTTTAAGCTCCATTTAAGCCACTGTGGGTTGGTTGATTTCTGCCCCCAATTTTTCTTAGTGTCTCATTTTGCCAGTTTAAACAATGTTAAGATGGGGTGGCATCGATATTGTCCTTTAGAATGTTCAGGGAATGCTAGTAGCTCAGAGTGTGGATGAAAATCTACTTCTGTCTGCGTCTTCTCCAGACTATTGAACCAACCTACCCCAGCAAATGTGACACCAAAATAAACATTTATTATTAGATAGCTGCTTCACACTGCATATATGCATTCAGAATTTATTCAACAAATGTGTGTTGAGTGCTCATTAGTTGTTAGATGGTATTTTAGGTAAAAAAGATTTAACCATGAGTCAAATAGAAAAAGTCTGCCCTGTCGTGGCCACCTGAATGGTTTGATCCAAGTTATGAGTGAAAAGTGGCAAGAACAGAGATCAGAAAAATCTCTTCTGGTCAAATTCTGAGGGGTTGGGTGAAATGCAAAGAGGTTTCTATTAGGTGTGTGATGGAAAGGCATGTGAAGTTTGTGTAGAGATTTTGAGTGACCTGACATAGGTCTGAAAATTTTCTCTTGGCTGTTGATGTTTCTCAAGATTGAGTTCTGTTACTGATTTATTTTAAGTTTATATATTTACATATACATAAAATTTACATATACATTAAAATTTACATATACATAAATACATGCAAATTATATATTATAAAATGTGTGTATGTTATTATATAAAATTGTGCACATGTGTATTTACAGATCAGAATTTTAACAGGGGTTGCATCTAGTGATGGGATTGAGAGTTTTAGCCAATCTGCATGACTACTCCATATGGATCTTGGGGAGGCAACCACCAACTTGCTACAGGATCATGCCTTGATTTTGTCACTATGTCTTCATGTTTCCTGCATTCTATACCAATCAATATGATCTTTCTAAAATAAAATTTTATTGAGGTTACTTACTGTTTAAAATCTATCAATAGCTCTCTATTGCTGTGATATGAAAACTCAGAAGTTTCAAGAAAACCTAAGAAGCCATCAGCTTCATATCTCCTTTATTGTCGTCTTGGCACAGTATTCAGATCAACACAATCTTCTTAATGTCACCAGTATCTAAACTCTTTCTAGTCTAGACACTCATCTCTTTGGACTAATCTCTTTCCTGTACCCCTGGACAAAGCAAAGGTGTCAACTTCTATTAGAGGACCTCCCTGTTCTTTTGAGGGTGCCTTTTCTAGGTGAGCCTATGGTATCCACTGTTAACCTCTTAGAAGGTGTCTACAACCCTATGTGATAATTGTTTCTTTACCTGTCTTTCTTCTGTCCTCTTCTAGAGGTTGTAACCTCCAGTGAGATGAGAGCTACATCTATAGCTATACCTTGTTTTCTCCAGCAATTTGTAAAGTTACTGGCACAATATTTATTAACTAAATGTCTTGTGTTCAGCTACCGGTAACATGATATTGTGAGGTTCTATTTATAAGGTACTTCTCAGTAGGGACGCAAAAGGCAATATTTATTTATTTATTTATTTAGTCAATACTTTTAGACCAGGCAAAAGCTAACCTGATTAATAATGGACTTGGAGAAAGATAATTTTTAAAATATTGGTAAAGATGTATTTGATATCGTAAAGAATTATGAACACAGGTACATTTCTGAATGGATCCAGGTTTTGCCCCTCCTCTTACAATTCTACTTGCATATAATGCCAGATGCATTTTCCTTCTAAAGGAGGAAGTTCTTTCCCTTGATGGAAATCTTTAAGGACTCCATTTAATCTACTGCCCAATGTGCAAATTTCTTATGTTTGCATTCAGTCTTCCACATTAGCTTTCTTATCTGTGATAGTAAAGAAAAAGAAATTACTCTGTAGAACTTAACCATCTGAGTTTCTGCTTCCTAAGGGAGAAACAAAATAATTCACTTGGGCATGTACTCTATGTTAAGAAAAATACCAAGGTGGGCTTTTTTGCTGTAAAATAGTAAATCTTCAAGGCATTGTCCAGAAGGCAGAAGTGAGATAAAATTAAGTAAATTGCTTTGCATAACACAGTAAGACAATATTTTAGCTTATTCAGGCAAGTAGGAAGGATGAGAAGATCTTGGGGGTAGCAGGAATAGGCGAATCCTAGCAAAATACCAAGAAACTAATTATTTTTTATACAACAGGGTGTAGAGAGGCCAGTGCTTCCTTCTATTAGAAATAGAGTCTCCTAAATTTTAGTTAGGCACCTGCCTGCCCTTGTAATAGCTACATTTCCCAGGCTTTCTTGCAAATAGATGTCACCAGGAGACTAATGTGGGACCAATGGGTTTCGACCAGAAGTTTGCTGCTTATGGCTTGTTTGTAAAGAAGACACCGTTTGCCTTTTTTTTCTTCCCCCTTCTCATGGACTGGGAAATAATGGACACTAAAAGCCACCCTTTGAACAAATAGAACTACTGCCCCATCCCTGTTCTACTCATCTTGCTACTGTTACATGCAGTTGAAGTGAAGCTCTGTTTTACTTGAGCCATTGAATTCTTGGTTCATTTTATTTCAGTAGCTCTCTCTATTACTAAAAAGGATTACTCATATCTAATTTTAAGACCTTTCCTATGCTTTTCTGAAATTTATTCTTCCTGTTACTCCAACACTTCAATAAAAGCCTCCTACATTTTCATTTTTATGTAAGTGATTGGCATGTGCCCCCCAAAACGGACAATTTGGAAAAACATTCTGCAAGAATAGAACTTGCTGAAATTAAGTAGTAAGTAGAAGCAGAAAATTAGAGTCAGGTGTGAGGATGGGAAGCATAAGTTCTCTTTGAATCTCTGGAGAAATATAGAAGAAAGAACGGGTTTCTTTTACATTCGTACCAGTAGTTTTATTTAAAGCCTAAAGACAAGTTATCCTCGCAGAATGGAGGGCTTGAGCTTCTCACATAAGTGACTCTTGTGCCACGTTACTCTTCCTACCTCATCTCTTCCTTTTTCTCATTAATGAACCCTTTGCGCTATTGAAAATAAGTACAGTTCCCTGGCTTCAGAACAGGTCGTGTTCTTAAGTATACTGTTTTCTTCAAACTTTGCCCCTTTGTCAACACATGTCCACTTTTCTCTCCCTGCCTTTTATTGTAGTTACTCTGTTTTGGCAGTTCTCTAGTAAGTTTGAAGGGAAGACTTGCCTATAGATGATCCAAAATATCTAGTATGTTTTAAAGAAACTTAACAGTATCCTTTGTCCCTTCTTTTATGACATGTGTTATTATTTAGTCTTTAACTTTACGCATGCAAAACTGAGGTAATCTTGTAAGTTCGCAATACCTGGAGTTTGAAATAGGTATATAAAACTTGCTATGCATAAATTTAGTCAATTCATATTTCAGCAGTATTAGAAAATGAATGACTTGGTTAATGAGTGATGTACCTTGACTCTGTAGCCCAGAGAAATTAATTACCTATTATCAACTACTTATTAACATGGTAGAAGAGTAGGTTGCTCTGCTCCATTATCTAATTCAACTCGCTTCCCTTATAATTTGTCACTGAACCTACTTATAATAGTCTTTATTTATGCTTTGACTTTTTCTTCTTTTTTCCAGTTAATATATATAAAGAGAATTTTAGTATAATTATCCTCTCTGAATTCAAATGCATGTCACAAAAATGAAATCAATGAAATGACTCATTTATATATTGATAATTTCTTTGATGAAAATCTTACTGATTTTGTAATAGGTTCCAAAACCTAGGGAGGACACTTGAGATACTAAGTAAGTAAAATCTATGTCTTATTCTCAAAAAAAAAAGAAAAGTAGAGTTGAGAAGTAAGGGTAGACAATGCATTATAGTTAAGTAATATTTAATTAGTATAAGTTTTAACAGTATGAATTTTAGCAGAAGAAAAATTATGAATATATTTATTAAAATTAAATAACTTTCCCGACTTACATGCTCAAGTCTATAATGGCCATATTGGTAGGCAATAGTTTGGTAACTCCAATTATATTTACACTAATTCCTCTTGAACTTGCTTAACAGAACCTTAAAAGGGAGTCAGTCCAGCATAATAATGAAGTAGAGGGTCAATTAAAGTCTTTTTCCCCCCCAAGAATTTATTTATTTATTTGCGAGAGAGAGAGCATGAGTGGGGGGCAGGGAGAGGGAGAAGCAGGCTCCCCACTGAGCAAGGAGCCCAAGGTGGGGCTCCATTCCAGGATGCTGAGATCATGACCTGAGCTGAAGGCAGGCACTTAACTGACTAAGCCACCAGACGCCCCCAGTTAATGTCTTAATTGCCCACTGCTGGTATTGATTCTTGCTGCCACAATATTGAAATCATCCACACAGAGTCTGAAAATATTGGATTAGTGTCACAGTGACTGCTCACCAATTAATGTTTTAGCCAGTGTTGCAGTCATTCATCAGTGAGAACATAGTACATCCCATTGCAACCTTCTGCCATGACCATAGTTGGTCTTCTGAGGAGACTATAGTACCAATGTGTGAATTTCCATGCAAAAGTATCAGAAGGCCAGCTTACCCCAAGAATATTTTTAGCCCCCAATTTAGTAATGTTCCAACATCTGTAAATCCCAGTAGTCATGTCATCATCTCCCTACCAGTTTCTTTCCTTGGAATCTGATTTACTTTTTCACCATCCAAGGGAGGTTACCCTTGAGTCTATGATCCTACATTGCTCTTATGATGGAAGTTACCTCTTGAGACTAAAGGTATTTTGTGACTCTTCTAAAGGAGTTACCTTAAAGACTGCTCAGCTTCTGTGGTACCTGGGTGTCTCAGTTGGTTGAGCGACTGCCTTTGGTTCAGGTCATGATCCCCATGTCCTGGAATCAAGTCCTGCATTGGGCTTCTGGCTAGGTGGGGAGCCTGCTTCTCCCTGTGACCCTCTCCCCTCTCATGTTATTTCTCACTTTCTCTCACAAGTAAATAAATGGAAGCTTTAAAAAAGAAATGCAGACGGCTCAGCTTCTTTCTTAACTAGTGAAAATTTTTAAAAAATTAATTTTAACCTCTGATGGCATATCCCACAACTACTATTATAATTGTTATTGCAGATATACAGGGGCTAGTAGAGGCACAAATGAGTGGGTTTCAGAAATGATCTCATGGAAAAGATGGTAAGTATTGGAATATGACTATGTCTTGGGCAGCTTAAACAATGTGGTAAAAGATATTACAATGTGGGACCTATGAGAATAGGCTCAGATATACAATGGTACTTTTTGTAAATGTGTGTAATTGAGAGTTGCTGGTACTTTAAATGGGAGTGCACATCAGTATATGGCAGATCCTGGCAGTAGGCAAGGGTACATCATGTATGCTGAAAAATGCTTTGCCATGTATTTTGGTCATATTCCTACAGTCAACATATTTAAAAATTTTAATGAGATCTATGACAATGGTTATATTTAAATTTGAATCATCACTCCATCAAATAGGAGTGTAGATATATTGGAGAGATTTGAGGTTATTAATTCTTCTAAATATTATAGAATTATTTATGAACTAAGAAGAAGAGTTTCAATGATATATGGAAGTTGTATTGGCAAGTCCTGGTCATGGTCCAGTCCCTTAATCTACTTAAACAAGGCAGGTTAATATAACTTAACTGATTTTAATTATGCCTCCATCAGAAAGGATGAATACCCAACTTTTATAGCAACATGGACGGGACTGGAAGAGATTATGCTGAGTGAAATAAGTCAAGCAGAGAGAGTCAAGTATCATATGGTTTCACTTATTTGTGGAGCATAACAAATAACATGGAGGACATGGGGAGATGGAGAGGAGAAGGGAGTTGAGGGAAATTGGAAGGGGAGGTGAACCATGAGAGACTATGGACTCTGAAAAACATTCTGAGGGTTTTGAAGGGGTAGGGAGTGGGAGATTGGGGGTGCCAGGTGGTGGGTATTAAGGAGGGCATGTATTGCATGGAGCACTGGGTGTGGTGCAAAAACAATGAATTCTGTTATGCTGAAAAGAAATTAAAAAAATATATATATATAACTTTACTGATTTTAGGCTTTTATTTCTTTATTAGGCCAGACAGTAATTTGTAATTAGCATTTAAGTGGTATTTTTTTTCCTGTATTTGCTGATAATTTGTCTTCAGGTCCATTCCTCATCCCTCCATGTTACATGTGGGTTTCCTTGCATTTTGTAGTGAGCTGATCCCTGAAATATTCTTTTCCAGAGCTCTTTGTCAACAATCTTCTATGCAGTTTCTATTAATAGGAGGCACTTTCAGAAAGGATAGAGAAGTCAGAACTTTTCTCCCCAACTTCTCTTCCTCAGGCAGCATCCTCAAGAGTGGCTACATTTCCTCAGGTGTGCTGACTCCCAACAAAAAAACACTTTATCCTTATTCCTTCTTCCTTCTAGCCAAGCAGCTGCCTCATAGTCTTAGAGCCCAGGTTCTGTAACACCAGGTCCTCCTTCCACACCTCTGTTCTTATAGAGTTGAATCTATTAAGACTTGCTGATGACTTTGGTTTGCGTCCTATTGTCCGTTTTGGCTTTTTAGCTGATTCAAGATGCTAGGAACTCATTCTCTATATTAACTACCCTTTTTTGAACTATTAAGCCTTACCTCTGTTTTCCTCACTGAACACTGATTGAATTTTGTTGGAAGTGTTACCAATATTGATGACTAGAAGAACTATCAATACTCTCTGTAGAGAGGATCATGATTGAATATGGTTTTATATTCTTCAAAGCAGTTCCCATTCCTTTTCTCATGTTATCCTTAAAACAATCCTGTGAGGAGAGGCAGGGATCCAGAGAAATGTGACATGTTCCTTAAGTTTATGACAAAAAATATTAGCACTGTAAGAACAACTACATGAACAAAAAGTTCCTGCTTCAGCATCTGAAACTACGCTGCAGTGCCTTTTCTTAGATTGATGTCTTTGATTCCTTCTAACTAGGTTGTATATGTTGCTTTGCAATTTTTTTTAGAGATACTTCTCTGAAGCCAGACATCAAGTGAAATTTAAATATATTTATGTGTGTATATATAAGTATATATACATCTCTCTCTATATATATACATATATATGTATATATATATTTTCACATATTTGATGCCAGTGTTGAAAGTTTTTATATTAAACTTAGTATTTGGCTACAAATCAGTTTAATATGATCAAAATATTTCTTCCCAGAACTTAGAACTTTGGAAAACTTTCTGATAAAATAAGAAGGGAATATCTGAAACTTCAACTTAGGTTTGGGTTGTAAATAGTTATGAGAGTTATGAGTTCATCCTCCTCTATTACCCACCACCCCTGTCCCCCACGCTAACACCATCTCTGTCACCATCACCACGACCACCACTCTTTCTGTTCTACTTCTCAGAACCCTGGGAATCATAGGACACTCTATTTGTAATAGGATATAAGCATGGACACAATTCTAAGGAATGCTTTCTTAATTTGGGGCTGAAACTTCTCTAAAGCTGGCCTAGAGCATCAGGTTGGGACTACTGAATTCAGGAAGATTAAAAATTTCCCTGGGGTCACTTCACAGTCTGAAGATATTTGAATGAATAGAGAAACAGAAGTTTCCTTTCCAAAGATGCCCTGAGCAGACTCCTACAGGAGCTGCATTTGGCCTGAGGCCACTAGTATATTCTGTTTATGGACAGCTGTCCATCTTGGTTTTCCCAAGGCTGACATTATTCTAATCCCTATGGCTTGAGATCTTGGAGTTAACTCTCCATGATTCACCATTGTCTGGTTCCAAATAAACAACAAGTCTACCTTATTTTTTCTAAATATTCCTGATATCTTCTCTTTTATATATCATTACCGTTAATATTTTTAACTTTAGCCTCTCATATTCCTCTGGAAGTATATTATTCCCTGCTTCTTTTCTCTAACTATTCCAATTCATTTTAAAACTCTTTCATCAGACCTTTTCCTACAGAAATCGTTTCAATGGATCCCTAATGCCTGTGAGATAAACTCCAGAATATGCCTTTGGGATGACCCCCATTGTAAGGTTACTAACAATTAGATTTACCCTGTTTTTGCAACTTTATCCATACATACTACACACTGCTTCCCTTTAAAAATCCTTATTCTAGAAAGATCATGTTTATTCAGTGACTCTTTTTTTTTTTTTAAGATTTTATTTATTTATTTGACAGAAATAGAGATCACAAGTAGGCAAAGAGGCAGGCAGAGAGAGAGAAGCAGGCTCCCTGCTGAGTAGAGAGCCCGCCATGGGGCTTGATCCCAGGACTCTGAGATCATGACCTGAGCTGAAGGCAGAGGCTTAACATACTGAGCCACCCAGGTGCCCCTATTCAGTGACTCTTAAATGATATATATGCACATATGCACATATAGGTACTTCAACCAATTTTATTTTTGCCCTATTTTTTATTCTTTCTATGTTTTCCTTTTCCTAGCACATTATTACATATCTGCCAAGTTTCAATTCAAATGCCACTTCTTTTTTAATTATTTCCTGATTATTCATAATTTAATTTATGGTTCTTTATTCAACTTTTATATTATGCCATTGTGTGTGTATTACAGAATATTTAGGTCCTGAAGTCTCATCTCCTCATTTAAATTATAAGCATATTAGAAATAGGATCCAATAATGTAGACTTCTTTGTGTGCTAGCATCACTTACCCTGATACTTTGAATTCCTTAATATAATAGGAACCAAGGTAATATTTGTTTATTCCTCAGTAGGCTGCCCTGATTCTAACCTCCCAAAACATTCGAGCCCATGGTAACCTAGAAGATACATGGGCATGTAGCTTTTGTGTTATAGCTGGAAAGGAAAGCAGATGTTTTATTCAGCATTAGTATTTTTACATTCATTTACTGATTTTGATGTCCAAAACAACTTTGAACATTTTGAGAGTTTTTCAGCTCCCTGAATTTTTGCCATGTTTTTGAAAAGCTATCAAACCTTCAGTTTCCAATTCCTTCAATTGGAATGCACAAATGTTTATTTTTAACCTCTCTTTGTCATTTCAAATCCCAGATTTTTATGTATAATTTGAATGCAGTAATCTGATAAATGGTTTATTATGATTTATTTATTGGATAAACTACATAGCAAATCTATGTTTATCCATATATTTCTAATAACAGATTGGTACTTAAAAGAGCCAAAATCCCAGTAAATGCAAACAAAAACAACTCTAAAGATTTGTTTTGTACCATTTATTTTCAATGTGCTTTAATTGCACTGGAACTTTAATTGAGCTGTAATTGCATTTTATTGCACGCATTTGTATGAATTAAAAAATACTTAAAGCTGAAATGTGGTGGATGAAACAATTTCATGCATATAGTGGAACAGTTACCATAAAGAAAGTTTTATCATCTCTTTTATAGTATCACTATCAGGCACTTTAAAAGTTAAGCTTGCAATCCAATCCCATTTTATTCATCTTGCTTTTATCTTTCTGATTATCCCCATTTTTTACCCCCAGACCTCCTTGGTTATTCTCAGCATCTCTCTGCCCTATTCTGTGCCCTGGGAGTTTTAACATTTGTGGGTTTCCTGGTCTTCTGGCTTTATGTTGGATCCAGCCAAGGGGAGGCACTTGGAGAAGAGCAAAGCTGCCAGAAAAGACTGGGTCTTTATACTTGGCTCTTCTGGCAGTGCCTCTCTTCCTCCATGCTTACACTTCCCCTTGGCTGTCTCTCTCCCACAGATCTAGCCCTGGCTTGACTCTCAGAAATACTGCACATTCTCTTTGTCCCTTCTGCTCAGGGTGGTCCTGGCTTCCTGCTGTTGCAAATTTGTGGGTGTTTCTCTGTCTCTTCTTGGTGTCCTTAACTTCACCTTCACCTCTGTATAAAGTCTATGCAACTCACTTCATTTAAACACTTTGAAGACCACCTGTTTCCTGCTGGGAGCTTTAACTGATACATCATCCATACAAATTTATAAATCAGAGTCTTTTATGTGTTTTTAATATACAATAAAAGATATAAATGGTATTCAACTAGGAAAAAAAAAAAACCTGTTTACTAGAGACGGCATGTGAGATTCGTCTCCAAACTAAACCCTTACCTCCTTATTCATTAAGCACCAGCTAAATGTAACTAGATATCAGTTTGTAAAAAGTGTTGGGTTCAAATTCTCACTGTTGCTTAGGATGAATTAAGGGCTCTTCTTTATTAATTTATGTCAATGTCAGTGATTAAGTTGGCTGGTATGCAAATTCTGTTTTAACCTTCACTCAAACTACCACCAAAGTCAGCTATATAGCCCATATGCCCAAGTAAGAAAAGGTACTGCCCCTGAGATGACGGTTAATCAAATCTATATTTGAGTTAGACAACCATGAAATCTCTTGACATATGACACAGTCTTTTATGTTGAAATATTTTAATTTTCATGACTCTCTATCTATCGAAGTTGGCTAAGACATACCTAAAATTTATCTAAGAATATCATTTATTCCTCATGTCTTTTTTTTTTTCTCTTCAGAATCTCATGATTTTTCAGCTTGCCGTGAGTGTACTCAAAGGCCAGATTTCTTAAGGTCTCAAAATTATTCTTTGTTCCCTTCATATTTATATATTTAATGGGCCATCAGCTACTCTTTGTAAGTTTTTAGCAGATGCAGAATTATTTTCCCAGGTTCAATATTTGCAAAGCAATAAGCAGTTTATTGGCCATTTCTAACAAGAAACAATTCCTGAAATTTTTATACATTTTGTTTACAGAGTTAGCCGAGATCTGCTCAGTATGCACAGACATTGGTGTTTTCACAGCCAGGCACAGATAGCAACTGTTGAAGAGAGTCTGCCAAAACAGGTTTTATAGCTGAAGAGATGAGACTTAAAACTGAGACAGCAAATTACCTTCATTTAATATTAAAAGTATTTAATTTATATTTTTGTCTGCACTTATTATAACCTATGAGCTATAATAATAATGACTGATAATTTACTAAGGACTTAGTATATTCCAAGGACCGTATTGTGTTGTTCACATCACCCCATTTAAACCTACTATTTGACACTATTACTAATAAAATCCCCAATTACAGAAAAAGAAATAAAAGATTAGAGTAGTTCAGTAATATGCCCATAGTCACACAGCTGGTATGTAGTGAAGACATACTTCAAATGAAGTGTGTGTTAAGCCCAAACCTCATAGCCTCTTGTAAGACTTACTGGTACCTTTTCATAATGCTGGTAAGTGGAGTTTTAATATAATCATGCATGTATTAATGTAATAATTTGCAGTATATTTGACCAGAATGAATATACTTAGATATTAAATATATTAGACATAATTTTTTATTTTATATCTGACAAACAGGAATGAAGAATAAGGGAAGATTCTAATTAAAAAATAATTAATATTCTTTCTACTTGTGTCAATTTTTTATTACTATTCAACTATTCTTTTTCAAATCGGAATATAGGTCATGGATAACATTTTCTATTTCTATAGAAATGCAAGTTGATGCCTCATTTTTCCTCCTAGCTCTTTCATTTCTGGAATAAAGGTCTTTTGCAATATCAAGATCATCTTATATTCATTAGAAAAAACATATGTGATATTGTAAATGTCATTTATGTCAGCAGCAAGTTATTTTTTTTCTCTTCGCACTTATGTGGGGCTTTAATTTATCATGTCATCTACCATCTGGTTTTCAGAAGAGATTTTTATTACATTTTAATAAAAAGCATATTGAAGAAAGCAATTTTTTGTTACTAAGAAAAGTATATAGACATTTACACTTTTTCCCTGGTAACTTTTCATTCATAATTATTTATGATTTAAATTTTGGTTAGTCTTTTATATGCACATGAAAAAACCCATATGAAAGTCTTCTAAGGAAATTTAGGGTCATGTTATACATAAGTTATCCTATTGGGTATAATACCTGTTGGATAAAAGGTGTTTTTGAAATGTCAAAACTACTTTATTTTTATCTTTATAAATCTTGGCGTAATTAAATGCATTTAGAGAGAAATTGAGGTTGTGAGTGTATCTTAGCGTATCTTCTTTAAAGCTTTAACAGTTATTTTCAAGTTCTTTATATTTCAAAACAGAATGCTCCTCAAAGAGGAGACCCTTTCCAAATCTATTACTTATTGTTCCCTTAATGACAATAATCAATATTGACTCACCCCTAAGGAATCAGGATTAGATCATCTCTTTGACACTAGAATTTCCTGTAAACAATACCTCCATTGTGAATAATCTAAGGATGGATTCATGAGGAAAGTGGGAGTTTAGTCACCCAAGGCCAGCCATATTTTATTTTAAAGCATCTTCCTCTCTAAAATGTTATAAATTTATGAAAATGCATTGTTCCAGCAGGATCTTTTTCTACTTAGAAAAATATTCATTGTGGTATTTTTGGACTGTAGTGTAATGCCATCTTCTCTTTAAAAATGAGATGCTGGTCTCTCTATATTCTTTGCTTTAGTCTCTTTAAACTCTGCTGTCAAAACAATTATCTGATTAAGAGAAAACACAAACAAAAGAAATATGAGCAACATTCATAGGCTGCCCTGGCTTTATTTATTTATTTTAAAAAGGTAAAGAAGCCAAAAGAAAGCAAAATCTCTGGAACTTCTGACACATTTTTCTTACCCTTCTCATTTGCTTTCAGTTCTGGAATACCAGGAGATCGTCAGATAGACATTGGTGAACCTTTGATCTCACTGTATTCACTGTATTTAATTAGGGAAACCAACAGCATCTTTTATGTTTAGAGGCCAGCGATGTGTAAAAAGCCATGTTTAATGTGAAGCCTGACAAATTGTGGTGAGTATTTTTGGACAGCAAACCTAGCAGGCCCTTTGTTGTCTGTGCACTGTCAGCTTTTGGCTCAAAGGGAGTGGATTAACATAAAAAGAGAATCCTCCATTCCTGGGGCATGCCTGGAAAGCATGAATCTGCCTCTTTTGATTCTTTTTATTTTTCTGATCCATGTCAGGTTCAATATAAAACCATCTACAATATAGCCTTTAGCATTTTTTTTTTAATTGGTTTTAGATAGGTAGCTATCTCCTCAGTGACTGTTTTTTCTGGGATAAATAATGTCTATTCTGTCTGTGTCTTCGAGTAGTCTTCCAAGGACTAATAAGCTAATGAATTAAATCCCTTTGTTTTTCTCAGTGATATTATCATATCATATAATACATCAAACTTTAACTTATGTATATGTCATCCAAGGGTGAGACATGAAAAATATTCTTTTTAGGGAATTTTTAGTGCAAGATATGACTATAAAGTTATGAGATACCCCCCTAAACAGGGAAAGAGTATGTTTGTGGTATTTACTGATATGGTACCTGAAAATTAAGGTAGGACCTCAAAGTTTCAATTCCTACTAATTACTGTGGAAAGATTCAGGATCTAAGCACACATAGTCCCTGAAATCAGGTCACTCTGCAGCTTCTGTCAAACTTAGCTATTATAATCTTTGCCTTTCTGATGTACCCTGTTCCCTAGGTTCCCACACCCGGAAGTATTGCTAACAAATAAGTGTCTCCCAAACACTGGGAGTACCTATCGACCTCAGTCCCCTCTTCGTTTCCTCTGCTTTTGCATCCCATCCCTTTATAGGCACTGGTCACACTTTCAAGAATAATCCTTCAGTGGTCGCAAAGCTTAAAGTTCAAACTATCTACAATTTAAACAAGAAATCCACTTGCAGTAAAGCTAGAAACCCCACACCAGTCTCCATTCTGGGAAACTTCACTATTATGCAGATAACTCTTCCAGCAATCTGGTCTCCTAGGTTCCTGGATGCCCAACTTCATTTATCTATGATTTACTTCAGCATTATATGCTTTGAATGTGCATTATACTTGCAGAAGCAAGGGGAAAGAAATTGAATACTGATCACATGTTGACCATGTATTACCCCTTTTGTATTCTCATTTTCCTAGGTTTTACAACCCTAGCTAAAGGGAGCCAAGATACGTGAAGACTCCCTGTGTTGAAGCGTTAGAATTTTATGCTGTCCAAACTTGGCTCAGCTTTCCATGATGTGTATAAATGTCCAATCTTTCTCAGAAACTTCTAAACCATTACTTCCTGGCCACTCAATGTTCTCATCCTCACTGCCCAATTTGGTCAACTGTCTATGTATATATAATTGTATGTATATATAAAAGGCCATTTGAGAAGACATTCTTTGACCTCACGTTACCTCTATGCTTCCCCAATCCTTGTGTTTCTAAAATTAATGAGCATATTTACCTGTTTTGTTTTTCCTCCTTTTTTAGTGTTATGTCCCACTTCCTTTTGCACAGTTTTCTTGATGATACCCTTCCTCTTTTCCCCTACTCTTGACCTTCGCCATTACTTATTCTTAACTTTTCATATTTTCAATATCTTCCAAAATAATGTTTTTTTCCAACAAGATATTATTTGGTTCAACTTAACATATATTTTAGATATTCAGCATGTGCAAAATGACTTGCTATGCAGTGTAGTGTTCTAAGTAGCTTACATTAGTTTTAAAATGTCTTTCTTTGATCTGGCTTACACACTTATAGATTTTCTTCTTTCCTACATCTCCAAATAATATTGAAATACTTGCACCATGTGCAGTTTTTCCTTCTAAAACTCTTTAACTCATTATTCTTGGTCTTAAGGCTCTTCACCAAATGAAACTACACTGAAGGTCAATAACAACCTTCTTCTTAAAAAAATACGATTGCCTGCTTTTTGGATGTCATCGTGAAATATGTTTCTACTGCACATGACACCATAGTACAGAGGTTGTATTTAGCATGATCTTTTTTTCTGTATTTCTGTGAAGGTGCACATTCTCGTATCTGCTTCTATTGCACTTGCCACTCTTTCTTATTGTCTACAATTGCCTTGTTTTCACAGTCCACTCCACTGATATGTTTTTTTAAATACATTTTCTTTAAATGTATTTGTGCCACAGATATCTTCCTTCCATTCCAAGGGCTTTCTCTGGATTTTATTAGCCTCCTCATGAAGCTTCAGCTAGCTCCTCTGAATATGCTTCAACTTCCTTAGACCATCCCACCAGTTTGACTTATTTGCCTGTGTTCCTGCTTTGTGGTGTGACTGTTCATAGGCCATTTTCAATGAGTCTGCTTTAATCTGCCACTCATGCTCCAACCTGAGCTCATTGTTTTCCTGGAACTATTCCTCACTCATATTTATCATCTACATTAATGATATTACAGCCTCTCTCATAGAAGTTATTTGCCCTTTGTGACAAATACATGCTGTATACAACAAAGATCTGATACAGTTACGTTTGCAATTATTTTATTTAAAAAGAAATATGTACCCTTTCCTCTTACTAGATCAAAGTCATGCAAATTTAGAGATTATTAATTTCCCTATTATTTATAATGAGTTCAAAAGAGAACTCTGAGGCTTTGCAGAGGGAAAAAAATGAGTATCTCTGAGTTAGTTAATGACTAAGGTAGGTTTAAACCAAGTTCCTCTTACTCCTAATCTAATGAATCTAATGCTCTTCCTACTGCCATAGTCTACGAACTTGCTTCCTAAAGACTGTAATAGATCCTTTTCTCCATTTTGTTATTTGATTTATTAGACATTTACTTGATGCCTCTTAAATGCATACATTGAACTATCCTTACTGTATTGCTTATAAAATAATGTTATCATCTGCTAAAGAAAAATAATGACACCACAGTTTTTAAAAAATAAAATTCTACTTCCTCAGAAAGGTGCTCTATGACCTGGTTCCAAGTCTTTTCAGTTTCATTTGCTACTACTCTTCTTAGGTACAACCCCTCTAGCCTCATTCAAATAATCTGTCCTTTCATGACACCATGAAAGCTCACAGCTCAGTGCCTTCATTTGTACCCTGTGTTCCCTCAGGGTCAAATTCCCTTTGTCCAATCCTGCAAAACAGTTTCCCTTCTTCCTTCAAAATGAAGTGTGAACACCCTATAGCAAGGTGGATGAAAGATTCTGCTTTGGAATCACACAGTTCTGGGTTAGAGTTCTGACCCTGACACCAGCAGTGTGACCTTAATTAGTACTGTAACAATGTTGAGTGAGAGTTCAATTATTGGTAAATGGCCTTACTATCTTTTACTTACCAGACTGGTGTAAAGATTAGGCAAGAGAGCATGTAAAGATCTAGGATTGCTATTGCTATTAGGTGTAGAATTAGTAATATAAGAAGAATAAAAGAAGAGATTTTGAGAAGAGGGCATTCTTAGTGCATATGGCCCCTTCTTTAGAATTCACCTGACCTTTTTCTTATTCCTAGTACTTTTTTCTTTTCTTTTCTTTTCTTTCTTTTTCTTTTTCTTTCTTTCTTTTTCTTTTCTTTCTTTCTTTTTTTTTTTTTTGTAACCTATTGAACTCCTTCTTACACATTTTGTTCAAAAGGGCCTATGGGTTGTACTTATTTTATCACAAGTAACTTTAATTCAGGGAGAGTATTTTATTTAAATTTGAATCTTCAATGCTTAAAATGTCATCTTGTATCAGTAGGCTCTCAAGAAATATTATAATAATTAACACTTGGTGGCTCAGTCAAAGGACTGTAGGAATTCATGGCCTCTCTTAGGAAGAGGAGGATCATACCACAGACTCAGTCTGTTTATGTAGTCGGAATGCTTTCCATCCAGTATCATGGCCTCTGTTGCTAGATATTAGAGGAAACAAAACCAAGCTGACCACAGGACAAGGAGTAGTTGACACAGGCTCCTCTCGAGGAGGAGATTATTGATTTATGACTGTTATTGATTTATGACTGTTAGGCAACACTCTCTTTAGATTTCTCAGCTGAATAAAGATAAAAATATTAACTTATGCCAGTTAAATCCACATAGAGTACTGCTTTAAGCACAAACATGGAAAATTAAAGCCCCTAGATGTATTCATTTGAGTAAATAAGATTGCTTATGCTGGAATTATCAATTTTTGGTAGCTCTAGAGGCAAGCTATGCTTACTTCATGCATATATACCTGAATTTGAGGCATATATAATACACATTTTAATACATCAAACTGGCATTTAGTCTTGGGATTACTATCCTTGTGTTTCTATTGAATGAAATTGCTTCTTAGAAAATATCATTGAGATTTAAGCACAAATCCCACTTTTTATATCTTCAAAATTTATCATACTTAAAATGTGGTTTGAGTGATAATTATAAAAAAATGATGTGAGAATTTTACCATTTATATTCTCTTCAGATGTAGTGTATGCATCTTAAGGTTTCAAGTATGAAAGGAGATTGTATATTCAAGAAAAAATTTCTCCTAAGTAAAAATTTTTTGATTTGCATATAGGAGACTTTAGAGGGAAGCAACATATATACTGAGTCCATTTTTAAGGATTTGTATCAATTAAAAACTTACTTGGCAAAATTAATTTCTTCAAAATGTGATGGTTTTAAATAATGAGAATAACAAATATCAATGATATCATTGTCACCAGGTGCCAATTTCAATTTTAGGCTTGATAACTTAAAATTATATTTATTTTGTCAATGGAGATGTTCAGCTTCATTGTGAAGCAGTCAAACTTGATAGGTAAAATGCATTTAAATTAACCTTTCTTACATACTTCGTTTATAAGTGATTAGAGTACTTGCATTTTTAATTGAGTTCAAGTTACCTCTGAAATACACTTGATGATAAATGATTTTTCTTCAGCAAGATACTAATAGTGATCTTGTAGATTTTAATTTATTTGTTACAGTTTGCCAAGTGTTTTCACACTCATTCTAGCACTAAAACAATACTGTGAAAGAATTTTTCCTTTAGATAAGTAGGGGACCCAAGGCCCCTGTGGTTAAGTGATTTGATCAAAGCCCCATAATTTGTTATAATTAGCAAAAATTAGATTTCAAATATGATTCCTATTACTTAACTGTTTATTCAGTCAGCCTTTCATTTGTTTAATGGTTTATTTTGTCAGCAAACTACTCTAGCATTGGGACTATATGAAAGATACCAAACAGATGAGGTCAGTGCTCTCATGGCATTAACATGCAGACAAAGGGTGGAGGGAGAGATAAACAAATACCTTCAAAGAGAAAATAGTTTCACAAACATAATAAAACTGAGTAATATGATAGAGGGTGACATATGGAGAGTACGGTTATTTTTGGATATGAGAGTTCCAAAATACTTCTTTGATATGAGATGCCATTAATGGGAAAATAAACAAACAAAAAACTGTCTACAGCAAGACTAGAAGAGGGAAGAGTTTAGTTTATTTTTCTTAAGTACAAATATTCTATGTACTAATTGTGTATTTTTCTTTGTGTGCAACCTAATATGAAGGTAGATGTAGTGTTCACACACATAGGGTCTAAAAACTGAGCAAAATTATGTCGTCTGTTTCTCTATCATGTGGTGCAAGATGCCTAACAGACTAGGTCTTAAAATTATTCTCTCACAGTCTCTGACAGAACCTTATTATATTTTAGACATGTTAATAAGATTAAAATAAATTCTAATGAAAGAATTTCATAAAATGTTTAGCACTTGTGCTTTTTGCCTACAAACATAGGATTATACCAGAATATATACAAAGAAGTCTTTGTTGCTAATTTCCCCTAGTTGAATATTAGAAAGGTTGCCTTTAAAATGTTAA
The DNA here is from genome assembly GCF_010015895.1 of Lontra canadensis. Classification (NCBI taxonomy): domain Eukaryota; kingdom Metazoa; phylum Chordata; class Mammalia; order Carnivora; family Mustelidae; genus Lontra; species Lontra canadensis. The sequence goes on along the minus strand of NW_022631016.1, from coordinate 23,520,421 downwards.
GTCACAGAATCATGGGACGTAGTTTCAGAAAAAATCTCAAAGGTCATCAAGTCCAAATTCCCACAAGGTGCAGATATATATATATATGTGAATCCAATTAAATTGCTTTCCAACAAAAGACCTTGATGATTTCTCATAATCCTTAGTGTGAAACTCAAAGTCATTAATATATGACTTATAAAGCCATGCATGGAAAGGGATACTCATGACTGACTATATCTAAATCCCACAGACAAGCCCCTTAAGTGATATCTAGGTTAGAAAGATATGTCTTCTAAAACTATAGGGAGATGTCTGTTTTCTTTGCAATAATCGCTAAACTATTAAAATATACACATATTCTAAGGTGAGAAAATGATGGCTTAACACTGAAAAAAAAATTCAGAAGTGCCTGGGTGTTTCCATTGGTCATGATCTCAAGGTTGTGGGATAGATCCCTGAGTTGGGCTCTGCGCTGAGCAGGGAGTCTGTTTGAGATTCTTTCCCTCCTCCTCTGCACTTCCCCCACTACATGCCCTCTCTCTCTCTCTCTCTCTCAAACAAATCTTTTAAAAAAAAGAAAAAAAATTAAAAGCCACTTGTTTAAGCTTCAGACTCTTCATTTGAAGAATGAAGATTCTTTTTTTTTTTTGACTTCTATAGACAAATATTCATTTACTTATCATCTACTTTATGTCAGAAGTTGTGATAGAATTACAATACCATAGTGAACAACCTAGTCAGTATGTCTTCTTTCATCAATCTTACATTGTATTTATACTCTCATGAGGGAGATACAGAATACACATAGAAAAGAAAGGATTCATTAAACAAGTTTTTACAAAGGAAATAAAAATAGGTTGATGAGATAGAGAAAAGCAGGCTGTTAAAGGCTCAGTGTAGAACTGTAGGTGGTGACCTAACTGATTTGGAGAGGCAGAGGAAGGATGTCACCAAGGGAGACACCAAGAGGGAAGTCCCAGTGTGCCAAAGAACTTAGCGCTTTCTGAGAAGTAACAGCATGCCAGTGTGTTAGGAAGCTACTGACTGAAGGCTATGTCTTCAGTCATCAAATGAGGTTAGAGAGGTGAGGGCTCTGGTCAAGCATGGGGAGGTTTTAGGCTTACTTCTAAGAAAAGACAAATTATTGGAGGATTTTAGGAAATGATTAGAGGTTTCTTCCTGTATTTGTAAAATGATGACTCAGATTGTGAGTAATTAATTAGGAAGCAAGGATGGAACAGGAAAGACCAGGTTAATAACTACTGTGTTTTTTCTGGGGATGGAAAATAATGGGGAGGAGAGTGATGGCAGTAGATATGACATGTAGGTAGATTTGGGAAACATTTTGGAGGTGGAATCTACAGAAATTGGTGTATAACTAAGGAAAAGCAATTTATCAAATATGAACCCCTGACTTCTGATTTTAGTAAATAGATGAATAGTGGTATTAATCAGAAGAAAATATATTTGCAGATCCTTGTACACATATATTGGGAAAGGCCTTTTAAGCCTGATAAACAGAGAAGAAAATTATTTTTACAAAAGATAAATGTAATTTGTAGTTTAAAATTATACTTAAAATAACTTTAATATTCACCAATTGTAATTTTTTTATATTAAAAAAATCAAACTAAATAAAAGGAAACACAAAATAGAAATAAATAAATAAAAAGATCAACATTTATGGAAAATAAAGTTTAGCGTGTGCTTTTGGAAAGAAATTTAATATTTTAAAGAAGAGAAATAAAGGAGACACTTCAGTAAATTAATGAGCAATAATCACCATGGGTCCTTTTTTTAAAAAAAAGAAGAAATGACAGATCTATATCTCATAGGAGATCAAAACAGTGACATTTTTTACTAATGGAGTGTCTGAATAAAATAAAGAATAACATTTGAGATGTGTGTATGAGGGAAATAGGTATTCTAATTCACTAGGAATTAGTGAATTCCTCCTAATTCTAGTTCAGGAAGAGGAGTAAGTTTGATGTAACCCTTTGTAGGAAAAAATGTCAATACATACCAAAAGTGTTCAAAAATGCCTTTTATAATTCCTGTTTTAGGACATTAACAATTAATAAGTATATGTGCAAACATTATCTATACAATTGTGGTATTGTTTATAAGAATACCTTAGAAACAGTGCAATGTTCAGTTATAGAAGATTGGCCAAGTAAATTATTGTAATGCATTTTCAGAGAATATCTATTGACATGTAAGAATAGCCACAATATATTGTTATAGGAACATACACATTTATAGAACATTATACATGTCATATTTATATTTCATATGAAATATAAAGTAATATATAAGGAGATGATGTATGTGATAGACAGATAGATGATAAATATTGTTAAAAAGAAGACAATTGGCCCTAAATAGTTTTTGCCCTCCTAGAAATGGAATCTTAAACCAGTCAATCAGGATTCTCTTCATCAGCACTAGTTAGTAAATCTGCCTGATAAATCCCTGCCATTCCTTGAAGGGAAAGTAATTTTTCAATAATCAACCTGCTTTTATGTGTACTGTAACTTCTTTGTTCCTATTCTCTTCTGGCTCTTTCATTTCATGCATCTCCTTGGAGCTCCTTTTTATCTGCTAGATTGGTTCCTCTTTAATTCACATCAATGTTTGCCTAAATAAACTCTTATATTTTAAAATATGTCTCAGTGTATTTTTAACAGTAGATAGATAAATGGTAGATAGATAGTAAAACCCAGTGAGGGAAAGAGAAATCAGTGTAGACGTTACCTCAAGAACTGAGATAATTTATTACAGAAGAATGTTGACAAAGTGCTAGAAGGATGGAAGAGAAGAAGGGAGAGGGATGGAATGGATAAGGGTGGGACTGGAAAGACAGATAGGAAGCAAGGGTAATGCCAGTGATGAGAAACTGCTAATGCTCTTGTCACAGGGTCTGCAGAGCTGCATCTATGACGGTGCTATTGGAGACATCCTTATGGTAGGTTCTGGATCCACTGATAGGATCCAGTGATGAGATAGAACCATCAAAAAGGCCACATACAACTCCCTCCTTCTTTGCTTCCCACAGTATGATGTCAGCAAAGACTAGTATTGATGGTGACCTTCACATTTCAGAATCAGAAGATGGTATCCTCTCTCTTCCTTTTGCTGTTTGATCTCCTGCTAGTGCTTCTTATTGTCAGGAGTCAGTAGGAAGCCACCAGCCAGATTCCAGTCTCAAAAATGCAGGGTAAGTTACACAAGGGCAGATGTGGGACTGAAGGACAATAGGTAAGTAACAAGCAGACAGACAGAGGAAGGTTATAAGGTGGGAAGGAGAGATGTTGGCAGAGACAAAGTCATGCAGGCAGGAAAGAAGGAAGGTGGAAATAAGGAAGGGAAGGAGTGACGACAAAGCCATATCAAGGATACTAAGTGATTACCTTTGGATCTTCATGAAAGGGTATCTTTCATATTTTTTTCATAATAACAATATATTTTTGTTTTATTAAAAAAAGAAAAAATATATTGAATTATAAGTAGATCACTAAACTCTCTGTGAGGTGATGTCGTTTCCAGTTCTGGATTTGCCCTAACGTCCACAATTTGAAGTAATTCTCTCATACTACCAGCCACTTATTTTCTTGCTAGAGCTCATATTGATATGAAAGTCCACGTAATTTTGAATGTAACTATAGAGCCATTCATTCACCATCTGTTTCTTTGAAGAGACCCTATTTTGTCAAAATTCATAGAAGTAAGGATGGATATGTCTTCTGTAAAAGATCTCTTTCAGTGTTCCTGGGTAGAAGAAGTTTGTATCAGAGCACTAACACTATATTCTTATCATAGTTAAAAAAACAGAATTGAGGCTACAGACCCACAATTCCTAAATCCATATTCAATATTGGTTCTGGATAAAACTTTAATAAGAGTATTTGCTAATTTAAGTTAATGTATAGATACATGAAATGTCTTTCTTCCCATGTGTATGTATCCCCGTAGTTGTGACCTGATTTTTTAACTTATGGATTATGTATTCCAAGCCAAATCAAATATTGTATTAAAATCTATTGTTTGATTTCTTAAGACAGTATTATTTTCTACAAGAGAGCTTTTGAAGATTAAATTTTTGTTTATGGCTCAAAAAGGAACAAAACCTCTAGATACATAAAATATCTGAGTCACTCTTTATTGCATTACTTAAAATCATGCTATTTATTTTTATGTACACTGCTCTAAAGATGCAAGAAAACTGAAAAACAAGGTATTCAGATACTTGATATTAACATTCCAACATCTCTCCTTAGTGTCTGCTATATAAAATAAATAGTAATCTCTTAAACCAAGAAGAATGTAGAGTTGATTGTTTCAGTGTATATTTGTCTTTCAAATTTTGTTTCATTTTTTTCCCTTTAAAAAAAATAAGTGCTTTGAACACCTTTGTTTCAAGTTTTAAACAACCTCTTTGTGATATACAGAACTCTTGTGAGAGATTTTACTTAGTGAAATGATTTGGAAGTGATATGTCCCTAAATGATATTTCAATAAATTAATAAGGTGAACTTGGATATAGAAATACGAAAAAAGGTTTCCAAGAGGTTTTAATTTTGTTAAAATTAAAGTTTATTCCAATATAAATAAAATATATCATAATTTTATTTTAAACCTAGTATTTATAAAAATAAAATTATTTGGGTATATTTATTTATTGTATATTTAATGATATTTTAGTGTTTTTTTCAGCTTTATCAGCTATAATTTACAAACAAAATATATTTAAAGTATACATGTGTATACTTTTGGAATTGATGACCACAATCAGGTGAATTAACACATCTGCACAATTACCATTTTGTGCATCTATGGTGAGAACCCTTAAGATCTACTTGCTTAGCCAATTTCAAGTACACAACACTGTTTTATATGCTGTAGTCACTATGTGTATATTAGATCCCCCAAATCTCCCCATCTCCCACATCCTCCCAGTCCTGGTAACCACTACTCTAATTGTCCTTAGCCTAATGTCCTCCTGCTCCATTCATGTTACTGCAAATAGCAGGATTTCCCACTCTCATGGCTGAGTCATATTTTGCTATATGTATGACATATATAAGTATGCTATCATCTTTATGTATTCATCTGTATGATTTCATTGAATTCTCTTTGTTTTCTTGGAGTTTACTGAGCTTACAGAAGACATCCATTTCGAATTCTTCATTGGGCAAATTGCAGACGCCCATTTCTTTGGAGTTGGTTACTGGGAAATTATTGTGTTCCCTTGACGGTGTCCTGTTTCCTTGATTTTTTATATTCCTTGCAATCTTTCATTGGTCTTCACATATGAATAAGTAGTCACCTCCTTTAGTTTTTCCAACTGGCTTTGGGAGAGAAATACCTTCTGTCAGCCTTGCTTAAGATCCCGGAGTTTTCCCAGAAGTTTTCTAGGGATATGGCCCACTCTGAACTTCTTGTTTCCTCATGGGGCTGCTTCTTGGAGGACTGTGTGCTTTCTCTCAATCAGGCAAAGTTAGGCCACATGCTGACAGCCTCCTACTCGCTTCTCCCAGAGCGCTGCTGAAGGCTCAAGCTTGTGTGCTTTCTCCCACTCTGGCAGAGTCCAGCAGGCTTTCTTTGAGTGCTCAGGTGTTGTCTGCACACGCACCTTCGTCATCTTGGAGTGCACAAAAAGAGCCAGCGACTGTGTGAGGGTGTGTGCAGGTGAGGTGTGAGAAGTGTTGGGGTGCCATGTGCCGGTTGGGGGATCCGTAGGTGAGGCATACCAAGAGGCTCATTGGTGGGCTTCCTGATGGGATCCCTGAAGGGATTAATAGGGTCTGCTTATCCTCTGATGCCTGCTGAAAGCCTTAGGCTACTGTTGCCCCATCCCCTCCCTGACCCAACCAGTCATGCAACACACCTGCAACCTTGGGGGTAGGGGGCGGGGAGGGGAGAAATGGGCCTCTTTGGCAGCATCTCACACAGCTGAGGAAGGCAGGTCTTACTAATAGGCTCTCATTTTCTCCTGAAGGAGACGTTGTAGGCTCAGAAGTTCTGCTGGCACAGAGCTTCCTACATTGCAGGACAGGTGATGTGGGTAAAGTGCAACTAACGTACCGTCAATGCAGCTTATTTTCTTTTTTTGTTGTTGTTGTTTTTGTTTTTTGCTTCAGTGGTGAGCTGGGACTTCTCTGCTTGACTTCTGAACTTCACAGAGGGACTCTCGTTGGTGAATGATTATGTAAACTGATATTTTTGCGGGGAAGATGGTTTTTGTGGAAAGGATACCTATTCTGCTGCTTTGCTGATGTCATCCCTCAACGATAATTTGTTTTAGATTACCCTTTCCAATAGCTCTCTGAACTGTACATTTTGTAAGTAAAGCTTATAAAAATTTTTAGTGTCATAAGATCCAATGCAAAGTACTAATTTTTTGACAGCTTAAACAATTCAAGGACCAGAGAGAAATAGAGAAGGTGCCCATGGAAGAGAAGCACATTATGTTAGGAAACAGAGACAAATCTATGATTGTATTTCTTTGACCTATCATAAATAGAAGTCCACAGGGAGAAATGCAAAAAACAAAATTAATTAAAAAGCCATATTTACTTTTCTCAGTTAATTGCTTACCAAGTAATTCCAAAATCACTTATTAAAAAATTTCTTTTGTTTGATTATTGCACTTTTAAAAAATAGGACACTTTAGGGGCTCCTGGGTGGCTCAGTTGGTTAAGTGTCCAGCTCTTGATTTTAGCTCAGGTCGTGATTGAGCTGTGAGTTGTGAGAGATCGAGTTGTGAGTTGTGAGATCGAGCCTCGTGTTGGGCTCTGCTATGGGCATGGAGACAGCTTTTTAGGATTCTTTCTCCCTCTTCCTCTGTCAGTCCTGTCTTCCCCCACCCCCACCCTGTGTGTGCTCTCTCTCAAAAAATAAAAATAGGGCACTTTGTTTAAAATTTACTTAGCCAAGTCTATTTGGGTTAATCATTATTAGTTTCAGGGTAAGGAAACAAGACATCTCTTTTCATACTGCTTCAATATCAACACCAGTTTTTAATTATAACAGCACAACAGCTATTTTGAATTCTGTTTATTTCTTAAGTGCCATACAGATAACATTTCCTCAGCATTTTTCCATGAAATAAATAACCATTATGTGGCAAATAAATAGTGACATAAATGAAAAATAATATTGTCCTCAGTTTACAGATAAAGAACCTAAGACTTAAAGAAGTTAAATCACTTACCTAGTTTAATTCAGTTGGGGAGTGTTTGGGCAGGGCTTTGAATCCAATTACTTCCCTTTTAGAGTTGAAACTTCCACATTTTCATGGTAGCCGTGATGACATATATACTTTATATTGGGCATTTAGGAGACTTTTTTACCCTTTGGAATTCAATAGTTATAAAATTAGCACACTTGTGGTTTTGAAATCATATTAGCAATACATAGAACTTGGGGATAAAATAAATACTTATTGTCTATATCGCATGGCAGGTAAAAGCAGGTGCTGATTTTTTCTATAGTTGCCATTATTACATTTATGTAAAATATATTTGCTTACATTTGAAGGTTAATATGTAATGAAATTTGGATTAGGAGAGGGGATATGGGTGATTTTACTATTGTTGGTGCTAATTTTATTTTTCTTTGATGTTATAAATAAAAATAACAGTAAAAGTAGCAAGTGAGCTTTCATGTCCTATGTTCAATATTTTTAAAAAACAAGCTATCATACATTCAGCTTGGGAAGAAAAAAAAAAGTGAGAGAGAGAATGAGAGAGAGACAGAGACAAACATAGAGAGAATTTTACTTTGTTCTAACCAAAAAGGAAGACAAATTCACTATTATGAAATATGACTTTTTCCATTACACCTGCACATATATGTTAGTCCGGTAAATACTGCTATGTTATATTGTGGCATATGGCAAGATGAAAGACCGTTTGCTCTGCTTTCACATTGTCTGGTCATATTCAACGAAACTCAAAGCAAATCCCCTTTGAGATGTTTTGTTGCTTCCTTACTGCTGTCTGCTTGAAGTTTCCACGGCCCACTGCTTGATGGTCAAAGACAATAACCCTGAGCTGGAACCAGAAGACTTTCTTATTGCTCACATGGCCCTCTGAATAGGAAACTTCATCTTTCTCTCTGTGGGTCTTAGAACCCTACTCCCAACAATTGCAACCTGCTGACTACTGAGTGAATTTACACTGAATGCTGACGTACTGGGAAATATAACTAGATCTCAGAGGCAATATCCACAGACCTATAAAGGAAACACATGAGGTTGAAATTCAAAGTGCTTGCACTCATCCACAGCACTGGGCATTTATAAGACCCATAGATCATAATGCTAACGATACAATCTTGAGAGCTTAGTGTCAGTGTTGATAGACAAAAGAATCCATGTTGATAACTGCAGTGTGGAAATAAAGAATAAAAACTTTGTTTATCCCCATGCCTTTTTTTGGATCATTGCAATGATTCTTTGGAGGCACATAATACCATATTTACTATTTCCCCAATGATATTTAAACTAAACTTTTGACTTTCCTCTATATTTAGTGAGCACATAGAAGAGTAATTGAAAATGATGGCCTATATTTTCATAAAGAAAGGTGCAGACAGACTTATTGATTTTCCCATGAATGTGAAATTGTCTAATAAGCGCAAGATATATATAGCACAGTACATACCTTTGTGTGTGTGTGAGAGTCATTTTCTTGCTCAAGGAAAAATCGTAGTGGGTTATTTAAGTTCACATTGACCAAGTCCAGTACTAATAAGCTGGAAACATTTGACTTACTGAGAACCACTCTAATGCTATATAAGCACAGGGATGTTCCTTTAAGGAGTCTGCAACTCAGTGTGGACACATTCAGAAACTAGATATTATTACAGTCTAGACAAAATTAGAGTTAACACTTTTCTGTAGAGTAGTACTCATTTTTAATACTAGCAATGAAGCAAAACTTTTAGAACATTTACACTCTGCCTGCAGACCACTCTAGGATTATTTCATAGTATTTATGTATTAACCACATTGTTTTAGTTCTTGGTTTAGGTGCTCTTGTCTCTTTGTTTTATACGTCTGAGCAGATCTCAACCCAACCTTTTTTCATAATGCATGTGGAAGAAATTTACCACGAGGTGATATTTATTCTGACTCCTCTTATTTCTCTTAGGGCAGATATGATAGGTCATGGTGAGGCCTACCCAGAGCTCCATCACTGGATTTGAGGCTATTAAAGTGGACATGTCCTGCTGTGTTTTTTAATAGCAACTTTCGCAGCAAGTCAACACACTTTTGCACAAATTGTCTTACAGAAACTCCATAAATATTACTAATTCATGGAAATCTGCTTTCAGATATTGATGTGATTTGAGATAAATAACTACTACAAATAGCTTTTCTTTCCTACCATTTTTTTTTCCTTAAAAAAAAAAATTGAAAGATTAAATGTGGGGTGAGGATTAAGGGACTTGCAGGACTATAAAATGGTGAATGATAAAGTTTACTGTTATCCTGTGTAGTATGAAGTAAAGGAGCATATCAATTCAGTTGAGTTCAGTTAGTGTGTTTTGACAGATTTAATATTTCAGGTCAATATATTGGACCATGAGATCTAAGTATCCATCTAAAAGTTGTAAGGCAGCCAAAAGTTATATCAACTTTGGTGGTGATATTTCATTCTTATTTGAGCAGAACAATTACAGGGCTACGAAGATAAATTACTAAGTTTCTTATATTAAACTCTTCTCTGTTTGGCCATGTGGCATGTACTTTTGATTTGTGTGATATAGTTTCTTTTCTCAGGAACCCTACAAAGGGGTACCAATGAGTTTGATAAAAGGCGAAAGTAATCCAATCGGAAAAATCTCACCTAGTAGGAACTGGGATGGCTTGGAATTTTTTGAGTATAGTGTTGACACGGATGTCAGTAAAATCAGATATACCAAAAGATGGAATGGAAGATGGAATGAAATGAGGTCCAGCAATTTTCATGTAGCTACCTGAATTAATATCCTGCTAAGATGTTTTCATATAGTTACTTAATTTAAATAAGTGTCATTAAATTTAAATTAATTGATCCAGTGTCTCCCAAGTGCTATGTATAATATCTGATGCATGAAAGAGAACAAATGTTTATCTATGGCTTTCTACTGGCCTTAGCAAGTGTCATTATATATTCTATGAGAAGAAATTGATACTCAGAGAGTTTAAGTAACTGCCCCTAGGTTGTATTACTAATAAAACCGTTCATGTAAATACACATTCCTCTGGCTATTTATAATTTTAAATAATGATACTTGATGATTTTTTTCTAATTATATAGGTACTTCAAAAAATGTGATATTCTTGTGAAACAGGGGCAAGAAATATTACCTATGTTTGTTTAGAACATGAAAAACTTTGTAATTTATTTTCCTTTTATGGATAACGTAATATTAGGATTTTTTTTTTAAAGATTCTATGGTCCAGAGATTTATAATGAAGATATATTTCCATTTCCATTAATGTGGCCATCTATCAAGTCGTAGTTTATGGGGATGCTTATCGGGTTGTGTGCAAGTATGGCTAACAGATGACTTGCTTTTTATTATGCAACACATTGACAGAATCATCTGAAAAAATAAATTCAGAACCTAAAAATTTGGTTAGAAGAGAGGGTGCGTTACAGTACATGACAGATTGGCACTTTGGTTCAAGCAGGAGATTGATTGACCTATAGATTTTGCTCAAAACATTAATGTACAATGCTGCAGGCATAGAGAAGCATTAAGAAGTTATCAAGATGGATAGGTAGGGAGTACTTATTTTCCGTGGCCCTACTTTCTTCAAGATAAATGTAGCAGTGGAGAAGCACAAAGAACAATGGGTATTGAGCAGTTCCAGGAAGCTGAGTTTGTCAGATTTTAGCAAACAGAACATATAGGCAGACTTCTTAAACTCGTTCTTTGCCTTTGCACCCCCAAATACAATCTGAGCTAAATTAGACAGTAGTCCTTCCTTCTCCATGATTTCACTTACGGTTGTAAGTGACAGTTACCAATGTCAGCTGTGGTCTTGAAGCAGAGGATAGGAGTAGCCTACGGCTGTCTCTAGGCCTCCATCATTCACCTCACTTCATCTCATCCTGTAGGCATTGTATCATCTCACATCATCACAAGAAGAAGGGTGAGTACAGCACAATATGATATTTTGAGAGCGAGACCACATCATGTAATTTTAATGACTAAATATGTTATAATTGTTCTGTTTTATTATTATTGCTGTTGATCTTTTACCATGCCTAGTTTACAGGTTAGACTTTCTCATAGGTATGTATGGATGGATGGATAGGAAGAAGCATCCTATACGGAAGGTTCGGTACTATCCATGGTTTCAGGCATCCTCTGGCGGTCTTGGAATGTGTCCCCTGAAGTTAAGAAGGGGTTACTGTATTATTGTTTAAGCTTCTAACATAAACAGTTTATCGATTTTTTGAATGTAGTCATCTCTTCCTCACTGTTCATTTAATACTTGATTCATTCTCTTTTCCATTATAATCATTTAATAAAACAAATTTGTCTGACTCTGTCAGGAAGAGTCAGTTCTTATGTGGGCCCAAATTCAGTGGTCAGTAAATTCTGTCTATACTTAGGATTATTTTGAGAATAGCTCAATAACTATAATATTAATATATTTATAGCTGTATTAACTAAGTTGTCAAATTAAGCAAATGTATATAAGTTACTTATGTAAAAGTGGTTGAATATAAATCACTATCTACCAGAGACTAGATTTGTTTCGTATTTCCTCTACAAGCCCTTGGTCTTTTCTTTCTGTTATCCATCGTCACAATACTGTTGAATGTCAAAGAACTGTGAATTGAGTGGCTTAAAACAACTGATTGAAATCATTGCTCACAATTCTGTGGACAATTTGGACTTTCCTTCTGGTCTTCTTTGCTTCATACATATATTAGCAGTCAGCTAAGGGTCAGGTAAGTGACCTTGCTAAACTGTTTGGGCTTTCTTACCCGGCTTAGGATAAATTGTGTATCAGCTGGTCAGGTATTTTCTCAGCATTGCTAATTACCATTTCTCATCATCCAGTGGACTAGCCCAGGTGTTTACTCAGGGTGAAAGCAAGAATCCAAAAGAAAGAGTGGAAGTGTGCAAAGCTTCTTGATGCCTATTCAAGGAATTGTCCCACTGTCACTTCTGCCAAGTTCTACTGGCCACAACATTCACAATAACAACCAAGATTCAAGGAAGAAGTATTCTGTTGGTGTTATCCTTTTCTCTTTTTCTCTCTCCTTGGTGTTTGTGTTTGTGTGTGTATGTTGAATCACACTGTTAAAACTATTGAATGTTAAATCACTTTTACTCCCTGCATTACTTTTCTATTGCTGCCACAAATTTGGTGCCTGAAACAATACAAATTTATTATCTTACTATTCTATAGGTCAGAAATCTATTAAGTACTCAATGGGCTAATAAAGGTGTTGGTAGGGCTGCGTTCTATTCTGAACAGTTTAGAGGAGGATGTTTCCTTGTGCTTTTGGATTGTTGGCAAAATTCAGTTCCTTGTGGTTGTAGAACTGAGATTCCTGTTTTCTTGTGAACTGTCTGATGGTGAATAGCTATTCACCACCTCTGGAGACTACACACATTCCTTGGTTCCTGGATGCTTTCTTCTATTTTCATAAAGCATCAATGGCAAGTCAAGTTCCTCTCACCTCACACATGACCCAGCCTATTCTCTGCTTTAATGGATCTATGTGATTAGATGGATTGACATGGAGGTATTTCAGGAAAAGCTCCTCATCGCAGGATTCTTAATCATAATCATATCTGCAAAGTCCCTATTGCCTTACAAAGCAACATAGTCCCACCTTCTGTGATCATATCTCCTACTATGGATGCTGATCCTCTTGCCTCTCTGTCTTATCTGGACTCTTGTGATTACATTGGTCGCACCTGGATAATCTCCTGATTGTCCAGAATCTTTCAGTTTTTTACATTTGCCAAGTCCCTTTTGCTATACAAAGTAGCACATTCACGGCTTCTGGGGATTAGGGCGTGATTGTCTTTGGGAAGCCATTATTCTTCTTACTGTGTCTTCCTAGGACATTCATTTGTTCATAATGCATTAATTATTTAGCTAAACTGTTTTGTTTGGCATTTGCATCTGTTTTATGATAGAGATAGGTGTAAATTTTCTTCTTTTTAATGTCTTTGTCACATTCTTGATCAAGGTTAAATTAATGTTGTAAAATGGTGGAACTCTCTCTTTTTCTCTGCTCTGGAAGAGATTTTTTGTAATATTGGTGTAATATCTTCTCCAAATGTTTGATAGAATTCAAAGATTTCTTAAAAATTCCGATCAGTTTTAAAATACAAATCTAGTTTAAATGAAAAAATATCTATTCAAGTTTTTAAATTTAATTTTTGTCACTCTTTTTTTTTTTTTTAAGATTTTATTTATTTGTCAGAGAGAGAGAGAGAGAGCGAGAGTGAGCACAGGCAGATAGAGTGGCAGGTAGAGGCAGAGGGAGAAGCAGGCTCCCTGCTGAGCAAGGAGCCCGATGTGGGACTCGATCCCAGGACTCTGGGATCATGACCTGAGCCGAAGGCAGCCGCTTAACCAACTGAGCCACCCAGGCGTCCCAATTTTTGTCACTCTTAATGAATTGTGCTTTCCTAGAAACTTAACCTAATATTTAGATTAGTTAAAATTTAATTTTTCAAACAATTTTTCTATTTTTGTAGGAGTTTTGGTAATGTCTCTTTTATCATTTTTGATATTGGATATTGACACCTACATCTACTTTTTAATTCAATTTTGTCAAATAATTTTAATTATTTAGTTCATTTACAAAACACTGACTTTTCATGTTGATCCCTCATATCTTTTTTTTTTTCTTTTTCTTCTTCTTTTCTCTCTCTCTCTCTCTCTCTCTTTTTTTTTTTTTTTCCAGAGAGAAAGAGCACTCATACAAGTGGTGGGGGAAGGGGCAGAGGGAAAAGGAGAGAGAGGATCTTTAGTAGGCTCTGCACTGGGTTCCTGGGGCTCAATCTCAGCACTTGTTGCTTTATCTCATGAACCTAAGAGATCATGACCTAAGCCAATATCAAAAATTAGATGCTTAACCAGCTGAGCCACTCAGGTGGTCTTTTAGTCATACCTATTATATTTCAGCTTTTCTTGGTTTGATTTCCTATTTTTATTTTGCTTTAAAACATTCATGTCCAGTTCATTGATGCTTCATCATTTTGGAGAACATTCTCTTATTTAAATCATTTGAAATTCCTTAGACTTGCCTTGCTGCCCAACATATAGCTAATTTTGCTCATTTTCCAATTCCTGTTAAAAAAATTAAAATATTTGGTTTTGGGGTGTAGTGCTCTGCAAACACCAGTCAGTACAAGTTTGCTATCCATGCTGTTTACTTCTTTTAAATACTTTTTTTTTTTTCTGGTTTTCTTATTCTATCATTTGCTGAAAATATATTAAAACATTTTTGTTCTGATTACAGATTTGTCTATCTAAACTTTTGGTCCTGTTAATTTTCCCTTTATATAATTTGTCATTACCTAAATGAAACTAATTTGATCATCCCAGAGAACTGCCACTTTTATCATAAGCCATGTTCTTTAATAATCTTCTCCCCCTCCTAATTTTTATTTAGAAAATATAAAAAATACAGGGATCATAATGTAAGCATTAAAGCAATTCTGTGTGTTATTTTCTGTACCAGACTCATGCTCATGGTTTATAATGTTAAATCAGGTTTCTAACCAAAACCACATTTGGACTATTTGTTTTCATTACTGTTCTTCCTTTCTGTTTGCATCTCTTACAGACATTTGGCTGTTAGAATTGAAAGAGACTACAATCTGATTTTTAGGTTAAGTTCATCCAGGTAAAAGAGATCATAAAACATCCTACACATGCAAATTCTTTGGCATTCTCAAAAAAAAAAATTACATCACATTGCTGAAAATCACATTACTTAGTCTAGAGCTATGTCCCCTTCAAATCGAATCCTTCCTGGTTGCTGATTTCATTTATATCCTCTGTACCACTAACACACTTTTGTTATTGTTTTTTTTTTTTCTTTTTTTAGAGAGAGGATAGAATGTTACGCAAATATGACAAAGTTTGTTGAACTTGTATTTGAAAGTGAATGATAACTAGTAGGATTAATGTGCTAAGTGATTAAGATATTTAAACATGGTCTGCTTCTATTAAAATAAAGTTTCGTTTTTAGAATAATGCTGACTGTCCTTAATTCTGCCTCTCAGATTTCAAATAATACACATTTTTCTTTGTCCCTCTCCCTTTTTTTATTTAAATCTTTTGATCCTCTTCACCCATTTCTTCCACCCTGCCCCCACCCCACCAGCCTCCAGAAACCACCAAACCATTCTCTGTATCTATAAGCTTGGTTTTTGTTTTGTTTTGTTTTACATTATAAATATAAGAGCAATCATATGGTATTTGTCTTTCTCTGTCTGAAATATTTCATTTCCCATAATGCCCTCCAGGTCCATTCATGTTGTCACAAATGGCAAGATTTCATTCTTTTTTGTGTCAGAATAATATTCCTTTGTGTGTGTGTGTGTATTTATATATATGTATTTATATACATATATAAATATATAAATATGCTTGTATGTATTCCTCACATACATAAACAATATCTTTATACACACAAATATATATATATATCTATACACAATATTGTGTATAAATATTGTGTATAAACAATATCTTTATACACACATATACACATATATTGTGTATAAATATTGTGTATAAATAATATCTTTATACACACATGTATATGTGTGTGTATAAAGATATTGTTTATGTATGTATGAGAAATACATACAAGCATATTTAGAATTTCTTTATCTATTCCTCATCAACACTGAGTTTGTTTTTATATCTTGGCTATTTTTATATCTTGGCTAAGTTATAAAATAAATTAGACTAAAATTTTAGACTAATATGGAGTTTGTTTTTATATCTTGGCTATTGTGAATAATACTGTAATTAACATGGGGTGCATATATCTTGTTGAATTAGTGTTTCATTTTCTTTGGCTAAAGGCTCAGAAGTGGATTTGCTGAATCATATGGTAGTTTTATTTTTAATTATTTTTTTGTTTCAAACTTTTATTTAAATTCTAGTTAGTTAACATATAGTGTAAAATTGGTTTCAAAAGTAGAATTTAGTGATTCATCATTTACATATAATACACAGTGCTCGTCACAACAAATGCCCTCTTTAATATCCATCACTCATTTAGCCCATCTCCCACTCACTTCTTCTCCAGTGATCCTCAGTTTGTTTTTTATACTTAAGAGTCTCTTATGGTTTGCCTCCTTCTCTTTTTTTCCCTTCACCCATGTTTATCTGTCTGCTTCTTAAATTTCACATGTGAGTGAAATTGTTTGGTCTTTGTTTTTTATCTTTTTTCAGAAACTCCCTACTTTTTTCCAGAGTAGCTGCCCCAATTTGGATTCCCACCAACAGTGCACAACGGTTCACTTTTCTCCACATCTTCACCAAATGCTTGTTATTTCTTGTCTTTTTTGTAATAGCTAGTCTAACATGCATGAGGTGATATCTCATTGTGGTTTTTATTTGCATTTCCTGATGCTTAGTGATATGGAGCATCTTTTTTTGAAGTTTTTATTTTAATTCCATTTAGTCTTTTCATATATCTGTTGGCGATCTATATGTCTTCTTTGGAAAAATGTCTATTCAGATTTCATTTTTTAAAAAATTACATTGTTTCTTTGCTTTTGAGTTGTATGGGTTCCTTATATAATTTGGATATTATCCCCTTATCAGAGATATGATTTGCAAATATTTTCTCTCATTCAGTAGGTTACCTTTTCATTTTGTTGGTGGTTTCTTTCTTTCTTTCTTTAAAGATTTTTATTTATTTATTTATTTGACAGGGAGAGACACAGCTAGAGAAGGAACACAGCAGAGGGAATGGGAGAGGGAGAAGCAGGCCCCCTGCTGACCAGGGAGCCCGATGTGGGGCTTGATCCCGGACTCTGGGATCATGACCAAAGCTGAAGGCGGACGCATAAGGACTGAGCCACCCAAGTGCCTCTGTTTGGTGGTTTCTTTCACTGTGCAGTTTATTAGCATGATATTACTCATTTATTTTTGCTTTATTGATTTATTTTGGTTTTGGTGTCAACTTAAAAAAAAAAATCAACAAGACCTGTGTCAGATAGCTTCTGCTTATGTTTCCTTCTAGGAGGTTTTTGGTTTTCAAGTCTTACAGTCAAGTTTTTAATCCATTGTGTTAGTGTTTGTATATACTGTAAGTAGTCAAGTATCATTGTTTTGCATGTGGCTGTCTAGTTTTCCCAATGCCATTTATTGAAGAGACTGTCCTATTCCCATTGTATATTCTTGGTTTCTTTGTCATAAGTTGATTGACTATTTATGTGTGGGCTTATTTCTGAGCTCTCTGTTGTGTTCCATTGATCTATATGTCTGTTTTGATGCCAGTTCTATGCTGTTTTAAATCCTATAGCTTTGTAATATAGTTTGAAATCAGGGAGTATGAGGTCTCCAGCTTTGATCTTTCTCAAGATTGCTTTGGCTATTCAGGGTTTCTTTGTGTTTCCATACAAATGTTGAATTCTTTATTCTATTTCTTTGAAAAATGCCATTAGAATTTTGATAATATTTCTTAAAGTTTAATATTTTGTTTAATATATCAAAGGTATATAAGCTTTCTTTGGGCTAAAGTTTGTGTAGTTTATCATATATATTCTTTAATTTTAAATATTTTTCTATTCTCATGATAAAAAGGGTGTAACACTCATATTTAAACTTGTGTATTTTGTCCAATAATATTTAGTATAATCATAAAGATATTTATATTTATGTATATAATCATTTATTTGTTATCTAGTCATCCCACTTAATGTTCTTTCTTTCTTTTTTTTGTTCCTTTCTTGACATTTTGATTATGTTTTCAGAATTTAATTCTCTTCCTTTTAGTTTGTTGCTTCTGTGGTCTTTTAACATTATTTTAGTTGTTTCCAGATTAAAGATTGGATCTGTTCTTGACTATTAAGGTGTATTATAAATTAATAATTTTACCTCTTCTTTTTGTTCCATTTAACCCCTTCTGCTTTGAGTTCCCTTGTGTAGTAAAAAATATATATATATATACTGAATTTTTATCTCATAATACATCTTAACAGTACCTTTTCCTTATATTTGCATGCATATTTAACTTTTCCATTTTTTTCTTTTAAATTACTTTCCATCTTTGTGCTTCAATTTGATACTACTTTCTTTTTATTGGTGGTAACACAGCTATTATTTAACTTGTTGGCCTGAAAATATATTTATTTTATTTTATTTTATTTTTCATTTTCAAAGAGAATATCCCTTGATTATAGCATTCTAGATTCTAGTAGCTCTAAAAATCACTTTGAAAAGATTCTAGTACTTTTAAAATCACTTTGAAAAAAAATCACTGAGATGTCATTCCTTTGTCTTTTACATTTTGTGTGTTTTCATTTTTATTTTTGAGAAGTTAGTTTCTAATTAGCATGATTTATTTTTGACAATAATAATCCCTCCATACATACCAACTGGATTATTTCAGGATTTTCCTTTGTCTGGTTTTTAGCAATTTTATCATGATGTACCAAAATGAGTGCTAGCTTTCTTTCTTTCTTTCTTTCTTTCTTTCTTTCTTTCTTTCTTTCTTTCTTATTATGCTTCTTGAAGATTTTAGCATGTCTTGATGTCTTGGATCTGTAGCTTGATGGCTTCTAAATTATTGCTTCTATCTCATTATCTTTCACCTAAGAATAAAAATATTTATATGTCCATTTTACTATTCATTGTCAATGTTCTTATCTTGTATTTTAGTTTCTTGACTATAAATGAATTATTTTAAAGTTTGTGACTGATAACCACAAGATTCGCTTCTTTCTCTAGATCAGTTTGTATTGTTTGTTTGTACTGAATGTTATAAGTGATGTTTCATCTTTCTGTACTTCTGAGTATTTTTTATTAAACAATGGATGTTATTTAATAAAACTCTAGAACAAACATAATGCTGTGGATCATCTGATCAGGTTGCTCTTTCCTCAAGCAACAACGACAAAACTCTAAAGTTAAATTCATATGTGTTGAGAGTCACAGGTATTTTTTATATTAACTTAACTAGGATTTTCTTGGCCTTAATTAATGGGATCCATGGATGGGTCTATAAGTTCTGTGAACCCACTGGAATTATGTGCAAATTATTTTGTGTGTATTGGCTTTTGAGTACATGGGCCCTTGGGGAAAATTTTAGAACTTCCGCCAGATGCTCTAAAGACTCATCAATGAGAAAAGTTTTAAGACAACCTTTATGTAGGTTGATTACCCAGTTTTATGTGAGGAGGTTTTCAATAGGAACTTGAACATGTAATAGAGATAATAAAAACTGGTTACTTTCTGCAGGTCTCCTCTTTCTGAACAAATTTACTTACTGTGTATGATAAATAGCCTCCATGCTGATTTTTGGATTTTCTTCTGCAGGAAAGAGAAAAAAAAAAGAGAAAGAAAATGGGCTAATGCTCAAATAAGAACAAATCATATAATCTGAGAGAAATGATCAGAGAGGAAAAGGGAAACTGAAGAAAGTATTATTAAGATCACTTGGTAAAAAAAAAAAACCTTTCAGGTGAATATAATAGCATTTAACCACCCATATTTTTACTTTTTCTCTGCTATTTCCACCTCAGCCCCCAGAAAAATAGTCTGTTCTATTTATTATTTTATTATTTTACCTTAAAAAAATTTTAGACTAATATTCTAAACTAGTGATACATTCTATTTAATAAACTTATTAAAATCTAGTTTCATGCAGGCACATCAAAATCTTTACATTTCACTTTTAATCTCAATTTCTCTTGCGTGATGCCAACGGCAAGAGCTAAAAAATAAAGCTGCTGACAGTGCAAGAAAAAGGATCTCTTATGTAGTGAAATATGTTTTTGAGATAACGATGAAATGTATGAAAGGATATGATAAAAAAGTCATTGTTAAAGTAAAAATTTCATGATGCGTTACTTATTTTTATAAATAATGGAGAGAAATTTAGAATTAGTGTGAGGTTCAAATACACCTCGAACAAGGATATAACATTTACTTAAGATTGTTATATGGCATGTGTCCTATATCACTATGGTAATAACTCTTATGCCATTGAGACCTTACATTTCTATAAAAAGGTAAGTATTTTACATCTATTTAAAAAACACTTTGTCCCTTTGATAATTAAAGCATTCCAAATAGAGGTAGATGTTTGAGCTGATTTTTTGATTCAGAATGATAGGTATATTCACAGCTTACATATTTTATTGATCTTTAGGAACAGAATCAATAATCAAGAAGGAATATACCTGTATTTAATTTCAAAACCCATTTTTAACTTAAAAACAATCCTTGCAGAAAAATGTCTCTTATCCCTTAGACCTGAAGATTTTTTTCTCCCAAGTAGAAGTGACAACCAGAAAACAAAACCATATAATCATTCTGAAATTGTAAGTGAAATATGGAATCTCTTACTTTTCAATATTCAAATTCAAAGAATTTCTTCTTTCTCTTCTATTACAACAGAAAACCAATACAGTCACTGGCAATATAATAATTCCATGTCTGTTTTTTCTCTGTGCAACAGGGAGGTGGTACTTAGATGGAAGAAATAATTTCTTTGCCCGACAAGACATAAGATCTTACTAGCTTTGTTCCATGTCTTTTATTGAGATCTACTTAGAAAGATATTCTACTGTGTGCGCTGTTAAATTCCATGTGGCTGACTAGGTAACAGATAGAAAAGACAGAAGCTGAGGGCCACAGGGGGTTGCACTTGTCAGCATGGTGATAAGCTAGTGCTTTATCATCAGAAACTAAAGAGTACTTAAATGATACTGGCTGCCGTTGTGGTCATAATTTATCGGCCTCAAGCGACTCTGTGTGTATGTGTGCTTACCTTTCCTAGTCTTGGTTTCTGTTTTGCTGGAGTCTGCATTATAAAACTTCAGTGATCCTCTCGTATGTAACCTTTATTTCTTGTAACATCAAAAGAATCAGAACACGTGGTTTAAAATATAAGAAAAATGAATATTGGAGAAAAACGTTAGAAAGTTAGTACGAAGAAAATGCTATTGAAAAGACTGCAGACAGATGAAAATCCAAATGGAAAACTAAAGGTTAGCAGGCCTGAAGCACAACGACAGAAGTGATGTTTTCAAATAATAATTCATTCCTAGGTTGCAACATGATGAGTTAAAAGGGGTCATATGAAAATTTTATTTATTTGTAAAGTATATTCTCTAAAAGGAATTGATTTTGAAACCCATATCTACTGGGTTAGAAAATGCTTAAAAGATTTAGATTGTTTTAAAATTAGTTTCTTTTTAACACCTTAGGACAATAGCAACTTGAAAGTGCTCATTTTTGACAGTGAGCCAAATCCTTTTGCCCCATGTCCTGGAGCTGCCAGTGAAGGAGGAGATTTCTGAAAAACAACAATGAAGGAAATACAATAGTAAAGTATTTATTCTGTGGGTAGAGTCTTCTGATGATCACTTTACCCCAGAGTATTTGTTCCTATCCAAAACTCAATGAGGAAACCCAAAGTTTTCTAATTTCTAATTTATGGCAAAAGAAAAAAAAAACACATTATGAAGAGATGGATATGTTAATCAACTTGACTGTAATAATCATTCTACTATATATATATATATATATATATATATATATGTGATTTTTTATTTTAAAAAAGAAACAAAATGTGGACAACCCAAATGTCCATCTACAGATGAATGGGTAAACAAAATGTGACGTATTCATACAACAGGGTATTATTCAGTACTGAAAGGAATGAGGTAATAATAAGCTTCAATGTGGATTAGCCTTGAAAACTTTATGTTAAGTGAAAGATTGTATGATTCCACTTGTATGAAAATTCCAGACTATGTAAATGAACAGAGAGAGGTGGCAGATTTGTGGTTTTGGGGAGCTGGGGGTAGTGGGGAATGGACAGTTACTGCTCAATGGGTACAGTTTCTGGTTTAGGATGATGAGAATGTTCTGGCCTAGGTAGTAGTGATCAGGTTAAAGCATAGTGAATGGAGTTGATGGTAATGAATTATAAGATTAATTGTTTTTAATTAAAAAATGTATTCCACAAAACACAGTTACCAATAAGATATAATTAGGATTGATAATCTCAAAGAGAATGTGATTAAAATATGGAGTAGGGGCGCCTGAGTGGCATAGTCAGTTACATGTCCAACTCCTGGTTTTGGCTGAGGTCGTGATCTCAGGATCTTGAGATCAAGCCCATGATGGGCTCTGCATTCAGCATGGAGTCTGCTTGAGATTCTCTCCCTCTCCCTCTACCCTTCCTGCTCATGCTTTCTTTTTCTCTCTCTCTAAAATAAATAAATAAATCTTTAAACAAAATTATGGAGTTAATTGCAGGGAATTGCAGGGCATACTTGTATGTGTTGTGACAGAAATAGTTGCGATCACTCCCAGGATGACCCTGTCTCTGACAGCATTTCTTATTCTATAGTTCAAAGACAGAGTGTCTGAAGTCATAGGTCCTACAGATTGAAGCTGAGGTAGAGATTTACAGGCTAGTGGTTTTGGGGGAGTCCTCACAAAGACAATACCTATAAAGGAGTGAGGAGAAGAAGGAGGAAGCAAGAGATCAGGCTTTTGCTCCAAGTTTCCGCTAGTTATTGGATGTAAGCTGTTCCTAAGGAGAAATTGAGGTAGCTCCCTTTGACCAATGGCAACTTCTGGGGGAGATCTGGGCTGTGAGTCAGGAATTAGCAACAGTGTCACTTCTGATCATTTTTTCCCTCTGATTTTTTGAGTGTATAGATTGAGCAATATCCTTTTTAGCTGCTCATCTAAATCTTCCTAGAGTCCCATGCTCTCTTAAGCCTTTCCATTCTTCTCTGCTGATCAGACTCCACTAGCTTCCACTCTAAGTTTGCCATTCATTAACACAATTCTGCCTAGATTTTTCCTTAAAACAATGGCACCTAGCCTCTATTACTTGGGACTCCATCATCACTAGTGTGAACAGAGCAGTTTTATAATAGTATCACTCACCAAAAACCACAGCCAATGAATACAAGCTACCATTGAGCTTCTCAAAATGTTGGTGCCCAATGCATCAGGCAATTCTTTATCACATTGGAAAGTGAGATTCCTCTAGGGCCCCTCATGGAACATAGTTAGCTAGTAGTTATGCTGGCTTTATGTGATCATTGACTGTAAACTGCCCTTAAGGGGAAGTAGCAACTTCCCTGCCGGAGGAAAGGCAGTACCTGGGGTCAGCAGGAAATATTTTCAAAAGCAGCTGGGATAATGAGTACTTTGTTCCTAAAAGTGAGGATTTGTGTGATAAACCATAATAGTCACTACATAGATTCTGACCTCACCTCTTCAGGGACATCTGTATTAAGTCATTGTATATGGATGTGTGCATTATGTGTGGGGTACAGTGTGTGTGTGTGCATGCAATGTGGAGCGAAGAAAAATGAGAGTCATTTACCATTTTCCCCGATGCTTTTGATGATGTTTACAGACAAATTTTTTAGTATATGAATTTTTTGAGGACATGAAACTTATATAATGTTGATTTTACTATCTATATATCTATTAAAGAATAGGTCATAAGTAAATGTCTACAAAATGACTGATTGAATAAATAGTAATACATGTTGACCATTAGGTATATTATTATAAACTGGGAAGAGGCTTTTTTTTCTTATTTATTTTCTTCCCTACCTTTTTTCCTTTTTTTCCCTTCCCTCTTTTTTTTTTCTTCTTCCTTCCCTCCTATCACCCAGTGTCCTTGTATGGTTTCTTTCTCTCAGTTAATATTAATCAGATATGTGGTTACTTTATGGAAATTTTTATGCTTAGATTTTTAATTTAGTTTTATTTAAACCAACATTTTGATATATTTATTGAAAACTGACATATAATTCTGAAAAAGTTAAAAAAGTATCCTGTTCAACCATGAAAGGAAAAAGTGTTTAAAACAATTAAATTAAAAACACTTTTTTAAAAGCAATTTTTAAAAATATTTGACTATAGAAAGGAAAAATAGTAACGAAAGTGGGGACAGCTGGCAGAATACCTTAACCAAATAATAAGTTGTGTTGATATCATATACCCCTTATATGACATGAGGATAAGGGATTTTAGGTCTCTGGTGTTCTTAAAAACCCATAACTCCAATCTCATCATGGAAAAAAACAGTTCGTTGAATCTAAACTGAGGACTGTTTTAGAGACATACATGTAAAGAAATGCATGACTGGGGGGCAGCTGGGTGGCTCAGTGGGTTAAACCTCTGCCTTCAGCTCAGGTCATGATCCCAGGGTCCTGGGATTGAGCCCCACATCGGCTATCTGCTCAGCAGGGATCCTGCTTTCCTCTCTCTTCCTCTGCCTGCCTCTCTGCCTACTTGTGATCCCTCTCTGTCAAATAAATAAATAAAATCTTAAAAAAAAAAAAAGAAAAAGAAATGCGTGACTGGGACTTTTCAAAACTGTCAAGGTCAAGTAAAAATAAAAGAAGAAATCAAAAGTCTAAGAAACTTGGAGATGGGAGACTAAGGTGCATGATGACTGAATGTAGTAAGGTGGTGTCCTGGATTGTCTTTTGGAACACAGAATAGTTGAGGGGGGGAAGCTCTTAACATCTGAATAAAGTCTGTAGTTTAGTTAATAGTAATGTATGTACTTTTGTTAATTTCTTGGTGTTGACAAATGTCCCTTGGTTACCTAGTCCAAGAGTCAGAGAATGTCAGGAACAGCCTTCAGTGCCTGCACCGACGGATGAAAGATTACTCCAAACGTTGTTGTGAAATAGAGAAGGCAAAGGGGTCAACAGTCAGAGATGAAGACCCTTTGCTCTTCTTTGCTTTCACTTTTAAGGGTCCTTTAGGGTCATCACAAATCCTTATCCTGTGGTGTGACCAGGGGTCTTACTGAAGCTAGGAGGATCTGTTTAAGGGAAAGATGTGTATGCTAATTTAAGTGTTCTGCTAAACATAGCCTAAGGGGCAATGCATACATCTCTTAAACCGGAGTTGTGGGGGGGCGCAGCTTGGGCTGAGAAAGTTTTGGGGAAGGCAACTCTTCATGGTCCAGCAAGCCTACGCCCTTCTCTGAAACCTTCCCTGCCCTCAGTAGCCTCTGTGTTACATTTTAGCAAGCCAGGTATTTATGGCTGGTTTCATGCTCTACATTAACCCCAACAAGAGAAAATTAGGAAAGATCCAGGGGGAAAGGAGAGAGAATCACAGGCCCAGCTACTGCTTTATGCCAGTGGAGTGAGTCAGTAGATCAGCAGGAAGGTGTTGTTGCTACAAAATGGCTCCTACCTGCTTTGGTCATTTCCTTGACAAGATTACTAAACTTCAGCCAGTAGACTGCTTCCTTGAATTCTAGTTTTCTCTTGGAATGTTGTTTCCTATAGCAGTTGTTCAGCCTCCTTCATATGTTGCAGTTGTATCTAAATATAAGCATTATTTTCTAGCCTTAGTCTCGAAAAATAAGATTAATGTAAGTCCGTTAATTACTGTAGCACATTTGTGTTTTGTTTTTTTTTTTTTATCAGATGGAATGAAGATGTTAATAGAGCCCTTGGTATTTCTACTCATTTCATTAAATATGAAATGTATATTTATAAATATAAATATCTAGCATAATGTGTTGAATATTTATGTAATGTTTTGCTGCCAAAGTCCATATATGTACACTCATGGATTTTGAGGTAATTTTCCAAAGTGATGGATTTATACATATAACACAATGACTCTCTCTGCATTACCAGCCTTTTAGTTATGAATAGCTTTCAGCTATTAAGCATGAGGCATTAACTCACAGATGAATTTTCAACAAAAAGAGATCTTGGTAGCTCTTAAGTTATATTGTGAAATGTTATGATGATATACCATTAAATTTATTCCAAAGGATATCTTTAAAACTGCCTGTGGAAATGTAGGAGTGCTTTCTTTCTTTCTTTCTTTTTAATCATGAAACTTGCCCCAGGTTGCCGAAAATGCAGCCATCAGCATTCTTTAGTGAAGGCAGCTTAGTACTGTCAGCCATCTTATCTTCCTGTTGTATGGATGATGTTTTTTATCAGTGAATTCAAACATTAAAATGGAACCATAATCCTACCTTAGATATAAGGTCTCTAGCTGCTTCTCTGATATTGGAGCCTATCTTCTAAAGAAACTACGCAGACAAGTGTAAGAGAGCACGTTCACAAATAATACGTATTGTAAAGTAACACAATTATTGTAGAGGACAAATAATGAAATGATGAAGGAATAAAGACGAATTAAAGACCAGTTAGTAATTTTACAAAGATCAAATGACATCTGTGGAGCCGGACCCAAAATATCTACCTGTTATTTCTAATCTTGGGTTATTTTACCAGAAGTGTATAGTTAACTCATATTACTGTACAATCCTTCGCATACACTGACTTCTTATGACATGCATAAACACCTCCGGATATTTTATTATGATCTTTGCACAAAGAACTCAAAGACATCATTGAATGTGTAAATGACAAAGAAAAGAATAGCAATTCTAATTATAAAATCTTAAAACTTGTGGTATATAAATAAGTTTATGCTTGGCTTCTAAAGCAAAGGGAACTCCATATAGATTTTCACAAATACTCTATTGCTGTATTGCAGCAGAAAGTTATTTTTACATAGATACTTGAGCATAAGAGAACAGACTTGAATGAAAACCTAAAAATTTTATAAAGAAATATCTTATATACAGCAATATCTATGTATACCTTATAATCAAGGAGTATTTACTGAACACAAATGATGTGTCATACCTGTTTGAAAAGCAGGGATTATAAAGATGACTAATGAGCCTTCTCTGTCTTTTATGAACCTACAGACTACTGGGAGTATATGTAAACAGCT
The DNA here is from genome assembly GCF_010015895.1 of Lontra canadensis. Lineage (NCBI taxonomy): Eukaryota > Metazoa > Chordata > Mammalia > Carnivora > Mustelidae > Lontra > Lontra canadensis. Next base: position 23,493,447 of record NW_022631016.1, on the reverse strand, counting down.
AATTATAAACATGATTTTAATGTTCTCTCTTAAGCTCAGTACTGGGTGAGTGGTGATTCTACCACTATTTATTAAACCACACAGATATATTACACACAAACACACACATTCACCCTTTTATACTGTTTTGTAGGTATGATACATTTCATAGTATAAGCTAATACTGAAAATACAGATTCTACCAGAACATAGCCATGCTAGGTAAGAAATTCTCCAGCTCATAATTAGAGAAAAACTGCAAATGAGAACAAGAAAACAACTCCTAAATGATAACATCATCCCAGCGTGTACTGATGTGAGCTCAACATTAGTGTACAGTAAATTATGAGCAACTAAATGATATCCTTAGTTACTATGCATTTATTAATATAAATCTTTGTTGTCAAAAATAGCTAGGTTTGGATTTAGTCAAGTGAACTAGCTGTGTCAAGTTAGACAACCATTTGAATTGATTCCATGTTCTTACCAGTAACGTATCTGGGTGGCAACAGGTATCATACTGCTTTCTCTTCCCCTTCCTCACATGCCTCCATTAGCCCGCACAACTCTTTGTCTTCAACTGCTTTTCTCAAGGACTCCCAGCAAGCCCTGTCCTCTGATGTCTAGCTGAGATGTTACCTTCCAGGGGGAAGTGTCTAGCCACTACACATTAAGTCTGAATTCTAGCTGACCACAACTCTACCATGTAACCAGCTAATGGTTTTTCAGAGCACTTAGAACAATCTAAAAATTATTTTATTATTTGGTAATCCCCTGTCTCTTCTCACTGGTCTCTAGACTCTGTAAAGGTGAGTAACCCACCTGTTTGGCTCACCATTGCATCACTAATTTTGAGCCTGGTGCCTGGTAGCTATGGGGCCATGAATATTTATTGAATGGAAAAGTAAACATATGGAAAAAACACCTAACATTAAACTTGGGACAATGGAATTCAATAAATGTTAATTTCCTCCATGTCAAATCCATTATACTGCCCAATTCCACATTATTCATCTTAGAATACTATTTTCATTACTGCAATACTTTCTTCAAAACAATATTTTTAGTCAGAACAAATTATTATTTAGTCAGAACAAATTATGATAAGCCTATTATTCAAGGCTTACCAAAATGTAAATCTGAATTTCCTTTCTTACTTTATCTTTGACTGTGTTCCCTAAAGTACACTCTCAATAAAATGAACCTCTGCATTGTTTGCTCCCTTCAGTTATGTTACCTTAAATTCCACCCATCACTGATACATATTTCTCCTTCCAAACCCAGCCTTGATTTGATCATGGAAAAATTCCCCTTGAGGGGAGGTCTAGGGAGTAAATGGTATCTAGCAGTTTCTTTCTTTTTATTATTAAGCATAGAATTTGCCCCCAAATGAGCAAGAATGAAATTAATCTTATTAATTGTATGCTTAAAGAAATCTAAAGATTTATTATATTTACATATTTAAAATGTAAAGTCAACATTTTATAATTCCTTCTGAAAGTGAACTCTGAGAATCTGGTATCCCTTGTATTGGAAATATATGTATAAGCATATTTAAAATCTCCACATTTTAAACACTTTCCATCATTCTCTGAAATTTCCTCGACCCACTACTCCATAGCAATATCTGTCTACTCTGCAATCTTAAAGCATTTATTTTTTACAATTGTTTTAACAATCTGTTTCCATATAAACTACTTAGAAATACCTTCCTTTTTTGTAGATTCTGCATTGGGTCTTGCACATAATAAATGCTCAATAATCTGGGGTTAATTGAATGAATTCCATGTCAGATTGTAGAAAGCCAATTCAATTTTGCTTCCTGTCTTTACAAGACAGATAACTGATCCCATTAAGAGAATTGCTTATATAGCAATTAGCATCATTAAGATAAATTAAATTAATGGATCAGATACCGATTTCTTTAGTCTTTAGAAAATGGCCTTAATGATTAGAAACTTTTCACCAAATTAACATTCATCAAATTAACAGTTCTCATGTTTTCATTTATCCAAAACACACATTTACAGAAATTAAAAGATTGGATCAATTTAAGTGATACTGAATTTTTTCCTACTATTTTCATTTAAATAAAAGCTTCAATAATTTACCCCAAATGAGGTTACTATAAATATTCCCTAAGGATAGAATAAGCTGTTGCTATGTTAGTATGCTCTGAGTTTTCATTCATTTATTTGTTCATTTTATTTCACCAGTAATCACGGAGATTAAACTAATGTAAAAACACAGATACGTTTTATCAAGTTGAAAATTAATATTACATTTTGGTAAAGAAAAAGAAAAAAAAAACTAAAATGAAGATACCAATAGTTTTTGCTACGAATAAAAGAAAAAGCTAATCCAAATTGTTAATGTGACTCCATAGCTTCTCTCTACCACAGAAGTCGTAATGCTAAGCATAAATAACTAAAGAAAACATCTTTCATCGGTTTTCAGTCATGCTAAGGTTGGAACTTCTTTCCCTTGCCATGTAATATTTTGGCCAGTTTCCCTTATATTTTAGTTAATTTTGTCAATAAGGGAAATTTATTTTTGCCTAATTTAGTCATTAAAAACCCAATTTTACTAGTTGAAGATACGTATTTTATAAACAGTTCTACATAGAATTTTTTCCCCTAATTTCACTTCTAACCTTTGCTCAAAAATTCCTCTTGGGAGAGTGAGTGAAGTTGTGTTTCTTAGTTGTTTGGCCTTTCCTTTTGTTTCTTTTAAAGCTCTTTTATCTTCTGGGGAGGGTTTGGTCTAGAGGACAAGAGACAAACTTCATTTTCTATGCTTTTTTTTTTTTTTTTAAAGATTTTATTCATTTATTTACAGAGAGATCACAAGTAGGCAGATAGAGGGGGAAGCAGGCTCCCCACCGATCAGAGAGACAGGGGGCTCCATCCCAGGACCCTAAGATCATGACCTGAGCCGAGGCAGAGGCTTAACTTACTGAGACACCCAGGTGTCCCTCTATGCTTTTTCTACTGAGACTCTGTTCTTAGCTAATGTACCTGGAGATCCCACCCATTTTATGATAATTGTACAACTACTAGCTCTTTCTGGGCTTGTACCTGTTCGTAGTCACACCCACCTCTGAGCAGGACCTCATCCGAACTCCTACCATAGACGATACAGGGTTCAGCTAATCTCCTGAAATCTCTCTTCTTTCCGTGGCTTTCCTCAGTGTTTCATTCCACAATATGCAACTTCTCACACAGATATAACATATTTTTCTGGTTTTATTTTCAGAGCTAGGCTGAAATTCATATAGTGAATTGGGGCATATTGTCTCTTTTGTACTTTCTGGAAGGCCATAAAAAAAAAGTGAGATGATCTTGTGAAAGTTTGATAGAACTTCCTTGGAGAAAACATCTTGGCTTTGTGTTTAGAAGGTAAAAAATATAAATATATAAATGTATACTTAGACATTTACATACGTATATAAATGTGTGTGTGTGTCTGTGTGGCTTCTATTTCTTTTTTTAATATTCAAATAGTCTATTTCTTTAATATACAAGCTTCAATTTTTCCTTTGCCACCATTTTGATGGTTATCTGAAATTTAAGCTCTTGAGTATTATGGATATATTTTATTTGCACTTTTATTTTTTGTGTTGTTTTGTTATTATTTTTAAAGACAAAATTGGTTTCCTAAAGCATTTGATCATTTTTAAGTGTGTTTTTCCCCCTGAATTAGTTTTAAGTATTTCATTCAAAATTCTTTTCCACTAAAGTGTTTGTATGAAAAAAACTTCTGAAGCTTATATTATTTCTGAAAACATTTTCATCATGATCTTATATCTGAATTACAGTTAGCTGATTATATAATTCTCATTCAAAGATCTTTTCCTTCCCTACTTTGAAAATAGTGTTTTTTTTTCTTCTGCAACCAGCTTTACTATGAAAAAATACATTACCATTCTGTGTACAATCTGTTCCTCCTCTTTGAAAGCTTTTAGAATTATCTTTTTGTCTTTCAGATGCTCAAATTTTAATATAAATTATGGGCTCTTTCTTATAGTTTCCCTTTGTTTTCTATGGGTACTCTTAGTCCAATTTAGTAACGTGATGAATTTGTCTATTTTTTTTTTTTTTTCAAATATTGCTCCTTTCCATTTGTAGTTTTCTTTCTTTCTGGGATTACTGTTACCTGATGGTTACTGTTTCTGGTCATTCTTATTTTGATTGCATTTATCCTTTTCTTCTTTAGTTGAGTGAATTTCTCAATCTTCTTTGCCAGTGGACTAATTCATCTCTCAGATGTATTCCTTCTATAATTTACTATACTTGTCAGCCCAACAAGTTAGTACCTCAAGCACTCTGACCTATGCAAGGAGTACATGTAAATCTGGTTACTGAAGCAGTTTGGAAGATGATGGTTAATAAACTGCCTGTGGTCTTCCCAAATCCTGCCATCACATAGAAAAGACTATGTGGACCTGGCATTTTTGTATGAAACTTTATGTTCCAAGAGAAATTTACAAACTTTTCTTCCAGAAAGTTTTTGTTTCTCCCCTTTATTTTTTTCTCCCCCCAAAGACTTCTACATATATGTTTATTACACTTCTGTAATTTTTGTTTGTTTTAAGTTTTTATTTAAATTTTAGTTAACATATAGTGTAATATTAGTTTCAGGAGTAGAATTTAGCGATTTATCACTTATGTATAAAACCCAGTGCTCATCCCAACAAGTGCCCTTCTTAATACCCATCATTCATTTAGCCCACATCCCCTTTCAGCAACCTTTGGTGTATTCTCTATAGTTAAGAATCTGCTTTGGGGTGCCTGGGTGGCTCAGTGGGTTAAAGCCTCTGCCTTCGGCTCTGGTCATGATCCTGGGGTCCTGGGATCGGGCCCCGCATGGGGCTCTCTGCTTAGCGGGGAGCCTGCTTCCTCCTCTCTCTCTCTCTGCCTTCCTCTCTGCCTGCTTGTGGTCTCTGTCAGGTAAATGAATAAAATCTTAAAAAAAAAAAAAAAAAGAATCTGCTTTATGGTTTGTCTCTCTCTTTCCCTCCCTTATGTTCACCTGTTTTTTTTTCTTCCTTAAATTGCACATCTAAGTGAAATCATTTAGGATTTGTCTTTTTCTGACTGACTTATTTTGCTTAGCATAATATACTTTGGCCCCATCCATATCATTGCAAATGGAAATATTTCATTCTTTTTGATGGCTGAGTGATATTTCTTTGTACATATATACCATATTTTCTTGATCTGTTTGTCAGTTTATGGACATTTGGGCTCTTTCCATAATTTGGCTATCATTGATAATGCTGCCATAAACATTAGGGTGCATGTGTCCCTTCAAATTGGTACTCTTGTATCCTTTGGGTAAATACCGAGTAATGCAATTGCTGGATTGTAAGGTAGTTCTATTTTTAACTTTTTGAGGAATCTCCATATTGTTTTCTAGAGTGGCTGTGGGGCCAGCATTACCTTGACTCCAAAACCAGACAAAGACCCTACTGAAAAAGAGAATTACAGGCCAATATCCCTGATGAACACGGATGCAGAAATTCCCAACAAAATCCTAGCAAATCAAATCCAACAGTACATTAAAAGAATCATCCACCACACTCAAGTGGGATTTATTCCTGGGCTGCAAGGGCGGTTCAATATTCTACAAATCGGTGTGATATACCACATTAATAGAAGAAAAGATAAGAACCATATTATCCTCTCAATAGATGCAGAAAAAGCATTTGGCAAAGTATAGCATCTATTCTTGGTAAAATCCCTCAACAAAGTAGGGGTAGAGGGAACATACCTCAACATTATGCACACCATATATGAAAGACCCATAGCCAATATTCTCCTTGATGGGAAAAAACTGAGAGTTCTTCCTCAAGTGTCAGGAACAAGACAGGAATGTCTACTCTCACCATTGGTTTTAAAACAGTGCTAGAAGTCCTAGCCTCAGCCATCAGACAATAAGAAGAAATAAAAAGCATCTGAACTGGAAAGGAGGAACTCAAACTTTGACTATTCTCCCTTTTGTTTCTAAAAAGGAAAGTAAAGGGGATGACTCAAGAAGTTTAGAAATACCTGAAATTTACTATTTGTGTTATAATCTTGCTATTGTACAAAACATTCTTTTCTGGGACACCAGTAGTCTAGACGTTTGCATAAAACCATTGGTTTTAGCTTACTGCTGAGTCATCACTGGCTGTGGCTGAGTTACAAACATCATCTCAGGATAAAATGCCTTTCAACATCATGTGTTATATTCTTAGTTTCAACTACTATATTTCTTGCAACAAAATTTTTTTCTTATTTCTTTCGCTTTTATTTTGTTTTTTTTTTTTTTCATTTTGCTCATATTGTCTCATAATGTTTAGTAAATTATTTTACATCCTTGATCCACCTATTCTAATATGCTAATAGTCTGCCTCTGATGGCATGACTTTATTTTTGAAATAGCTGAACTGTTCAGTTTCAGATTATTTTGGTCGGTGAGTTTGTAGTGCTATTGAAGACATTGGCAACAGTTCCAGTTATGTATGAAGAAAAGTGCTAACATCAGACCTCTATCTGAGCCAGCTCCAGTGAACTCAAACTAAGAACGAATCCTCCATGGAAATGTATAGACTTGAGAACAGTACAGTTAATCCATTTTTAAATCAGGAAAACAGTTTGTCACTTCAAGGCATTGCTTTTTACCTCCAAGGAGAAGCAGATCTGAGAGGAAGGACTCCTTGGATTATATATCACCAACCTTAGGTATTCAGAAAGCTAGTGTTTGGAAAGCAAATTTCACTGGCTGGTCAGTTGTCACACGTTTTTTATTTCTAACAACGAACCCGACTAGTTTTTTTTTTTTTTTTAATTTCAGAAAATTTCCAACATTATTGAAATAGAATTGACATATAACATTGTATAAGTTTGAGGTATACAGTGTGTTGTTTTGATATACTTATATGTTGCAAAATGATTACCATCATAGCTTTGCTAACAGCTGCATAACAGCCCATTGTTTCTCATGTTACCTTTTGATTTTTGTGTTGAGAGCATTTAAGATCTACTCTCTTAGCAACTTTTAAGCATATAAGACAGTGTTATTAATTAAAATCACCATGCTGTACATTAGATCCCTAGAACCTATTTATCTTATAATTGGAAGCTTAACCTTTGACATCTCCCCACTTTTTATTTTATCCCCAAGTATACCTACCCCAGGGTTTGATTTGCTGTAGGTATGGCATCAGGCACTGCCAGTTCAAAGGCAATGTTGCATTAGACATGAGAAGTGATGTCAAAGAGTCTTTTTTTTTTTTTTTTCTTGTTAGAGTGGTGCTTACCCACCTCTTGCCATAAGCTAGAGCCACTGTCACTAAGGCAGACCTGTTCAAAAGACATATTTTCCCCAAAGATTTCCCCTCAATTGGTGTTTCAGTCTTTAATTTCTCTGGGGTTAGTCTTGGGGAAGATGCCAACAGATTTTGCTAGATCAGCATAATGACAAGTACCAGTGGATCTAATATTTCTACATGAAGAGATTTATTGAGTTTGCTTCCAATTTTTGTAAATATTTTATGTCATCCAAAACTATTTAATCTCTGTCACCAGGGTTTAAAGACTGATCTATAGTTTTACTAGAATAATACATTACATTATTTGGAAGCAGTGTTTCTTATCTGAATTTATGGCAGTCAGTTAAATTTTCCTATTATAGACTTTATGTGAATTTCCTTTGTACTTCCCTCTATTTTTGCTTTATAAATTTTGATGCCTTTTTATTTGGTAAAGAAGTATTTACAATGCTTATGTTCTTTGTGGTATCTCTTTTTTTTTTATCATTTTTAATGTTAATCCTGAATTCATATTTGCTTGGAAGTCACATTATGATCCAAAATTAACTAACACTGAGTTGGTTAATGTTAGCATTGTTCTGGTTTTATAAATATTTTAGAACTGACATTTGAGTGTGACAAACTAATGACTAGATTGTTTGATATAATCTATGTTTAGTGTCTTCCCCTTGTGGTCATTTGGTGGATGTATATGATTTTGGTGGAGTACTTATGTACTTAGTTTATATATTTACTTTATTCACATTGTTTTTATTACCTTTAAAAATGAAAAATATTTTCTAGATTTTCCAAAGATAACGTTGGCCTAAACTGTAATCTATTAATCTTTCTTAAATGCATATATGTCAGAAAGGATAGAATATAAAATCCTCCACAGACCGTGATTTCATGTTTCTAGGAGACAGTGACAGTCAGCTTTTATTTACATGTAGATGAGGGAATACATAACTGAGACTTATAAAGTTGGGTACAGGGCCTACATTAGACATGTATGTCAGACTAAAACAAGGAAAAGAGAATAGTACACTAGAACCCTAGAGGTGAAAATAAAAATATCAGTGAAAAGTTTATTCTCAGAAGAAGATGACTCTTCCATGAGTGGAAATACTAAAAGCATGTCTGTGACCTAATGATCAAAGCACTGACTGTTGGTGTTTAGCAAGGAAAGCTGCAAATGAGATTGCAGTCTTCGAATGATGCTATTTCTTGGAGAAGTTATTTTGGATGGAAAGATGTCCCTCATGGGTCTCATGATAGAATAAAGAAGTGAATGGTGATGGAGTATAATAAAACAAGGTAGAATGAAAGAAGCAGAAGGTGAGGGACAAAAAAGAAAACACCATAGATTAGGGAAATTGTACTTTACTGCAGCAACAGAAGAGTCTACTCTTAAACTGAGAAAATAAACACTGTTTATATCAAAAAAACAGTCAATTACAAGACTGTAAATGAATATTTGTTACTTCTATGTCATATATATATATATATATGTATATCTATGTCATATATATATATAGGCATCTTCCTTAATGAAAAAGGATAAAAACATTCTAGTCAGGAGGAAAGAAACTCTTCATGTTCTCATTTCTTTTTTAACATTAACTCAAACAAGGTAGAACAATTAGAGACATAAGAATTAACTTTATTTGCAGTTGAAAAACCCATTAGTAAGAGGGATAAAAAAGGATAACTTATGAGGCGATTTAATAAGGTAGCAGGATATAAAATTAACATGCAAAAATCCATAATCTTCATATATACTGGTGATTTACTGTGGGGTACAATTTGCCTCCCCTTTCTTGGGGGAATATTTGACAACGTCTGGACTGATTTTTAAGTATCATAGGGTAGGAGTGGAGGGAAAGGTGCTATTGACTTCTGGTGAATGGATGCAGAAATGCTATTGCTAAACCTCCTACAATGCATAGGACAGCTCCTACCTCCCCAAGAAATATCCAGGACAAAATAGCAATAATGCCAGGGTTGAGAAAATCTGATATATATACTAACAAACAGTTAGATGATATAATGGAAATGAGACATTTACTATAGCAAATGAAATACAAAATATCTAAAAACAACCTGAGTATAAGAGTTAATCATGAAAGATGTTAAATGCCCCTAAAAAAAATGAAATAAATTTTGTCAAATGAAAAGATAGCCAATGTTCTTGAACAAGAAGAATGAATGGTCCTCATAAAAAAATGTTAGTTTTATATAAAAGAAAGTTAGTATTTTTCTGAGTTACTAAGCAAATTTAATGTAGCTCCTATAAAAGAACAAAGAGATTTTTTTTTTTTTTCTGGGCCTCAACCAGCTGATTGAAAAACAGACAAAAAAACGAAACAAACAAACAACAAAGGATACAAAAATAAACAAGAATAGGGGCACCTGGGTGGCTCAGTGGGTTAAGGCCTCTGCCTTTGGCTCAGGTCATGATCCCAGAGTACTGGGATCAAGCCCCACATCAGGCTCTCTGCTCAGCAGGGAGCCTGCTTCCTCCTCTCTCTCTGCCTGCCTCTCTGCCTCCTTGTGATCTCTGTCAAATAAATAAATAAATATTTAAAAAAATAAATAAATAAACAAGAATAACTGGGAAAACCGAATGAATACAAGTGTATGTGGTATCTTGCATATGACAGTAGTGAAATTTCAAATCAACAGAGAGAAGATAATATTCTTGCAGGTATACATAATCCCTATTGATTAAATATATACAGGGATCTTCAATATGTATTTAAGCATTAGGGATTATCTCTCTGCCTCTCCCCCAGCACACCCCCTCTAAATACCTCTTATTTCATGAGGAAACCAGATCACTTTTCCTACTGCATTTTCCATATTCTGATTTCAACTAATGTTTTTTCTTATGGCATCATTTGACTTGGTTCTATATCTTTTCTTTCCTATGAACTGGTGGATAGATGTAGAGGTTTTATTACATTTACATTCAAAAATTGGGCAAAAATACTACAAACAAAATTACTACTTCATCAAAGATGCTATGTATTTCCTATTATATTAAGAAGCACAGAAAAATATGATTATGAGTTTTAAGCAGAAGGATTGATCAGTGGAGTTAGCCTGATAATTTTATTATAACTTGCATATCACCTTTCTTTTAATGATTTTAGTATTATTAATGATCATTACATGTATCCATTTTTTATTCTAGATTTCAGCTGGTCCAGAATGTGGATTTACATGATAAGACCTGTGAATATGCACCCATTGCCTCACATACTTTACTCTGAATTAAGTTTGACCTCTGTTGTATATGCAAAACTTGCATTTTTATAACCTTAGGAGGATTGATCTAAGGACCGTGAGAGACATGTAATGCAGAGCTGGACCCACACACGGGTTGAATCCAAGTCCAACTAAGCTCAGTCTCCATTAGCTGACCCCAAACTGATAAGAGAACGAAAAATTATCTTAAATCATTGTGTTTCTCACACATTATTACTGAGCCAATAGACAATAGTGAATACCATGATGTTTAGTAAGGCATGCAAAATGTTCAAGCATGGTGGTCCAAAAAGTATCAAAAGTAGATGAGGGAAATACACATTTTTCTGAGTAAGACAAATCTCTGTCCCTCCATAATGGAAGGAGTTCAATAAAATTTTCCTAATATCAGGTCACTGGCTTTCTTCCTCAGTAAAAAAATACCATATTAGAAACTCAGTTTGGGGTTCTGTTGTTGGCAGGTGACAGCCTTGGGAAAAGAAGTCCGTAAATGAGCAAATGCCTAACTTCCATCACTTTTACCATGGTCTCATTGTTTTTTCATGAAATTTATGAGCAAGCCCTAAAGATGATAGAGAAATTACATCCTTACCCTGAAGGCACATTTTCAGTGTCGAGTCACACACTTCTTACAGGATCTCTTGGGTCCAATCTTGTTCTGTGTCCCTGATGATGCAGTCATATAATTAACTATGTAGATCCATACATCTGGCCATCTATTCTTCTGGGAAGTGAACAAAATATAACCTGCATGAGTTCTGTCCATAGGGAATTTCATGTTCCCACTGTCTTTCTGGCCCAACTCATACTGGAATGCTGCAGTGGTCCATTTCCATATGTAATAGTATTATGGAAAAATATGTAGAAAATATGTAGGAAAACAAAATATGTAGAAAACATAATATGTAGAAAACAAAAATATATAGAAAACAAAGTTGTTTTTTCTGTTGTCAACGGGTCATAAAAACAAATAAAAAACTCTCCATGAGACTCTAGGTATGGATTAAGAGGAGAAGTATTTGGTCACATTAAATTGATCACTTTAGAGGAGTTTGAGCATATTGTCAGAGAATGATCAGCAAACACGAAGATACAACAAAATTGCAGCACCAAATTTTAGGAAAGCAAGTCAACCTGCTAAGTCTCTAAATGAGAAGGTGCTAGAATAACACTGGAAGATTTTGAGAAAACTATTTCTGACAGCACAATTACAAATAATTCCACTGAAGAAGAATTTTGGAAGGTATTGAAATATAGTCACCTTGACTGCTTGATGGAAAAAAGCAAGGTTTAAATGGTAGGCAAATACCCAAGGAGGTTGATGTGATTCTACAAAGAACTCTATGTTATACTCAAATTGAATTTTTTGTATGAAACCTGAAAAGAATATAATTAAGAATCAGTCACATCCCAAATAATGAACCAGCATTTATGGGGAAAAAAGAAAACTAACAAAGGATAAGAAAGATGATTTCAGTTATGCTCAGAGGAAGAAGAGCCAGAAAGCTGTCAACTTACTCCTTGAGAAATATGTTATAATGCTAATGATGACACTGAGGAAAAAACAATTTCCTTCACTCCTGTTGTCCCTCTTTTTCTTTTGTTAAAGAAAAGAGTCATGCTGGAATAGAAAATTTAGCACTTGCTATTGGAAGGATGAAATTCAAATCCAAACAAAGAGGGGGAATTGTAATAGAGCAATTACATTATTTTTATATTCTGCACTGTCTGAATTAAATTCTGAAGCACTAAAAGATATGGCAGTTAAAATGCAGAATCATCACCACTAAAAATTAGTAGAGAAGTATGGGAAAAATGAGACAGTCAAAGGCATTTTTAAGTTTTGAGGCCAAATAGAAGGCATATTCTGCAAACCAGAGATCTTGATGCCAGGTTTGAATAATTTCCAGAGTCTATTAATAAAAGAACAGTGTTGGAACACCTATAAAGGAGAGTGGTGATGATGAGGAACTAATATAAGCTCATTAAACAAGTCACACTAGGCTAGTTCAATTGTCTTTTTTGATACGGTTATGAGACGATAAGCTCAGAGAAGGGCTATAGAGTGAAAATGAATTTTCAGTAAACTGTTTGACAGATACTCACATACTCACATGATATCCTGTTGTGTAAAATGCAGAAGTGTACACAGCATGGCAAACTGGATGAACAAGTATAGCCAAAGAACAATCAACCAAGCTCAAGTTCATGTCATTTTGACATGTCCTGTGAGTTTCCCCCAAGTGTTTTCTTTATCATACCTCTATAAATTAGAAGCAAACTTTGGTAACATCCTCACTAAATTTGCTCAGACATGGACTTGGAAATATAATAGATATTCTGGATAACAAACTCAGCATTTAAAAATATTTTATCTTCAGTCTAGGAAGATGAATAAATGTAAGCATTTACAGTTAACAATGGATAGTGATGAACAGACAAAACAACAAAAATAAAAGAAAGAGGAGGAGGAGGAAAGAAAGACAACATAAATGACCAAGGGAGAAACAGATTTTGATAGCATAATGATGGAAAAACATAGCAGTTTTAGATAAGGATCAGATTAGCACAACCTAAAACTATAATCAAGACATACCCATTGAAACAAACTTGTTTTAAACAAATTCACCTGACGATGGCTACCCAATAAACCATTCTTCCCAGTACTCCTGGGATCCCTCAACTTGAGTAGGTCTCTCAACTTGAATTTGTGTGGGCTTTATGATTCTTTATAAGCCAATAGAAGTTATCTGATATGACACTGAGATGACTTCTGAGGCCTTGGACTTTCTGCCTTTGTCTCTTGAAATGCTCACCCTGGATGAGGCAAACTGCTATGTGAGTCTGTCTGCTCTAGGATGACTATTCAGGGAGATGTCCAACTCATTATCTTGAGAGAGGGATGACTGACCAGGCTAGGTACTAGATATATAAATAGAGAAGACTCCAGTTGACTTCAATCTCAGCTACCACCTCGCTGCTACCATTTGGGAGATTCCGAGCAATAACAGTCTTGCTGAGTCTGACAATGTCCAGAACCATGACAAATAGTATTAAATTGCTGTATTTGGACACAGAGTTTGAGAATGGCTTCTACAACAGCAAGAGATAACTGGAATGACCCTAAACTTGATGGAACTTAGGTTGCATTGATAAAATTATATTCTTACTTATCACAAAGATGGCATAGGGGTAAAGATGGGGAGGTGTGGAAAGAGTGTCTCATTCTACTTATTTCAGGTCCTATAGCTCTTAGACTGAAGTATTTCATTCAGAAGGCTATACTTTATTTATTTATTCTTAGAATTTATATAATTTCTTTTATGTATGTTTAACATTTATATAGTAACAACAACAATAATATTCTTAATAATAAAAATTCATTACAAAGTGATGGACAGAGTACTTTTATCCATGTGATTTCATTTGATTAGGTATATAGGACAAATGTTATTATTTTTACTTAATGAAACAAAAGATCTCATAAAGTGTAGAATGGTTAAGAATTACCAAGGTCAGACAGGTAGTAAATAAGTTCTCACGCTATTGATTTCTTTACTTTGTGATACAGTTTTTAAATACTATATAATACCCATCCTACCTTAACAATATACCATGGCTCCCATTTCAGGTCAAGATATATTTGAACAGGGATGGTATTAGTAAAGAGCACTTGCTTTAGAGCCAGTCACCCTGGTTTCAAGTCTGTCTTCACCCTCATTGGGCCATGTCATCATGAAAACGTAATTTAACACTTCTACCCCTCAGGTATGATATTGATAACAATATTTACCTAAGGGAATTATTAAAAGGATTAGTTAGTTCATGAAAAATAATTCAAACATTACCTAACACATACTAAATGCTCAATAAATGTTAGCTATTACTATCAAGATAAAAGTTACTGGATTTAATAGCAAAGTAACATCCTATAACATGGATATAATATAATCAAATCAGTCATTTCCTAGTGAGTCCATTTTTGTCATCGGTTTCCCTTCTGAAAAACAAGAAATGAATAATATTTGAAGAGTAAAAGAATCTTAAGTGCCACGTTGAAACAGAAGTAAATGAAGAACTAACTCCCAAATACCTCCTAGTCCTAAGCACACTTCAGCAGGGATTGCGGTAGCCCGATGGTCCTTCTGAGGTCAGCAGACTTGGTGTGGAAGTCTTTTAAGAGCATACTATCTCATGGGACTTTGAGTATTTCCTGACCATGGTCAGCAATCTTTTTTTGCAGTATTTTGGCAGGTTTGTCCTTGTTCCCAGCTGTACTTTAAATTTACTCACAATTGTAAAGAGAGGAAGAACAATAGGGTGTTAAGAGGAACCATTTTGTGTAAAAAATGCCCAGAATTAAAGGTAGTTTGCTTGCAAATAGAATAAACAAAAATAAGATAAAGATATTTCTCCTGGTTTACCTAGGACAGTTTTAGTTTGTGCCTGTTGCCTCAATACCTCCCCTCATAGCATTGAATCAATTCTTCACTACATCGAAATGAAGTGATATACTAAAGTCAATTTCTTTTTTATATGCCAGCAGTGTACAATTAGAATGTGAAAGTTAAAAAAAATAAATCACTTACCATACCACCCAATAAAATAAAATTCTTTGGTATAAATATATCAAAATATATACAGAGATCATATGTAAAGAACAATAAAAATCTGATGAAAGACCTCAAAGACGATGTTAATAAATGGACATCATAAATTGAAAGGCTCAGTATTGTTAAGATGTCAGTTCTTCACAACTTAATTTATAGATTTAATGCAATCCCAATCAGAATCCCAGGAAGTTATTTTTTAGGTGGTGCCAATCTGACTCTTAAGTTTTATATGGAACGACAAGTTACCTAGAATATCTTAAACAATAGTAAAGAAGAATCTGGAGGGCTCACACAACCAATTTTCCAGACTTATTAAAAAGCTACAGTGATCCAGGCAGCAACATATTGGCAAAAAATAGATATAGATCAGAGTTAAGAGACTAGAGAGCCCAGAAACAGACAACCACAAGTGTAGTCAAATGATCTTTGACAAAAGAGCTAAGGCAATTCAGTGGAAAAAGAATAGTTTTTTTTTTTTCAATGAATGGTGCTAGAATAATTGAACATTCTTATGCACAATTTATGCATTAATACATAAATTGATAAACATATATCTTCCTTTTTTTTTAGATAAAAATTAACTCAAAATGGATCATACACACCTAATGTAAAACCCCTAACTATAAAACCTTTTGAAGAAAGCATATAAGAAAAACTAAGTGAGGGGTGCCTGGGTGGCTCAGTCAGTTAAGTGTCTGCCTTCAGCTCAGGGCATGATCCTAGGGTCCTGTGATCAAGCCCCATGTCAGGTCAGTCTCCCTGCTCAGTGGGGAGTCTTTTTCTCCCTTTGCCTCTTGCACATGCTCTCTCTCTTTTTCTCTCTATCAAATAAATAAAATCTTAAAAAAAAAAAAAGAAAAAAAAAAGAAAAACTAATTGAACTTGGATTTGGTGATAAGCTTACTTCCAGAAATATATAGTCACATATTTATCATGAGAAAACACCAGACAAATCCCAATTGAAATATAACCTACAAAATACCCGATCAGTACTCTACAAAACCGTCAAGGTCATCCAAGACAAGGAAAATCTGAGAAAATGTAAAAGTCCAAGAGGAGCTTAAAGAGACATGAAAGCTAAAAGTTTTGCAGCATCTTGAATGGGATCCTGGAGCAGAAAAAGGACACCAAAGTAAACCTAAGAAACTGAAAAAAAATATATGGATTTCAGTTAATCATAATGTATGAACATTTATTACTAATTCTAACAAACATACCATAGTGATATAAGACATAATGGGCAAAACTAGATAAGGCATATATTGCACCTCTTTGCACTATCTTTTCCATTATTCTTAATCTCAAACTGCCCTAAAAATACAGATAATTTTTTAAAACTGTAAAAATATAGAAGCTTTAACATGCATATTAATGACCTACAGCATTCATATAACAAGACTGATGTGGAAAACACACAAAATACTTTGAAAGCAGTTGGAGTGTTTTCTCTTTGCTAAGTATCATTAATCAGATTTTTTAAAATTTAAAACTCAGATAAACTACTTCCTAAATCAATCTAAGAATCCTACATTATGAGTTCTTGAAATTTTGACTATGTATATATTTTTTCTTTTCTAAAGTCTTTTTTAAAAGTCACTAGGGAAAATTGCAATTGTTTTGAGAAATAAACCTTGAAATAGAAGACTGTGAAATGTATTTCTATGAGATCAATATACGAACCAGGTAAATTAAAGAATGAGAATTCTGGATTTATATAATTGAATTTGGAAGGTGCTTGTTTTGATAGGTTGTGTTTATTCTTTGTATCAGACTTAAATGAAATTGAGAAGATCTACAATTTTGCCCTAGTTAAGTTTCGGGGAAATGGCCAAAAGAATCCTGAGTAGATATAATGTCTTTGATGAGGTTTTTTTTTTTTTTTTTTTAATGAGTTTTGTCTTAGAAAAAGATTTGTTGAAATAATTATTTAAATTATTTAAAAATTATTTTAAATACTTTAAAGGCAAAATAATCTATCTGTGAAAAATATATAAATTATTACATATTTTAAATTACTTTTAGATATTAGAGTGAATGGTAAATTATATGGACCTATTTCTCATGAGGTATAAGGCTTAATTTTGGATAAGTGAAGTGATGTGAAGTGTTCCAACTTAACGACGTGTGACCAAAAGGTAGGGAAAAATGGTTAATACTACTTTAAAACAGTAAAATATGAATCAAGAAGAAACATTTCATTCAAGATATTTCATGGAAATAATATTACAGTTACTATAGAATGACTAATGAATAAGTGTCTTTAAGATCTTGAAATCTATGTGGGAGCATCTATAAATTTTTGAAAACAATAATTCTGAATAGGTTTGTATTTAGAACTATGCATTGTAGTTCTAAATGCACATTTGTATTGGGTGTGGGAAGTAGAGCTCATTAGACTTTCCTTATGAATAAGTTTTTGTTTTTATTGCTATCACTGAATGTTTAACAGTTAGAAGGATTTATGATGAGATCACTAAAATTCTCAATTCTAGTGGTGTTCACAGCAAGAGTTGGCCATGATTACAGCTACATATGTTTACAAAATACACAGCCCACATAAATCTTCGTAAGCAAGATTCTGTTGTAAGTGGAGTGAGAGAATAACAATAATATTATGAACAATAGAGAAATTTTCTATGTTAGTGTCTATATAAAGCTTCCAAAATTACAGTTGAATTAATTGAACTATTTAGGAAAAATTGACTGAACGACTTAGGTAAAATAGTAGCCTGACATGGCTTGTTTTAAAGTGTTAAACAGGTTCTTTTCCTTTGAAAAGTAGCTGCGACTTTCTTGGTCACGAAGTGGACAGAGTCTGGCAACACAAAGTATGAATCTTACTGGAGTAGAAAAAAAGAGAAATGTTGATTGAAGTTTTGTCTTTGGTTATCCTTAGTTTACTGCATCTCCATTTACAGAAGCAAGATTAAAAGGAACAAATATGACAAAGAGAAAGGAAAAAAGACAAAAATAGACTTAAAAATTTTAAAAGAGAAAGATTGCTCTGTTAATGGAGAAAATTATTAGCACTATGTAAGTTAATCAAATATTGAAAATTTCATAGAATTTTCAAATTTTCAAATTAGGATAATAATTAAATAGATCATTTAAGAAGTAATTGAAATATTGAATGTAGAGGAAGAAAAGGTCAGAAGAGAACATCTGACAAAAAGAAGTAAAATGGAGGATTGGTGCAAACATAATGGCAAACATTCATTTAATAAATGGAAGCATCCTTGTAGTCCCATATTAAGAAAGAACAAAACAAAAGCCTAGGTCAGTATTCTTTTGGGAGTAGGTCCTGGGGTAAGCATAGCAGAGAAAATAAGAAGAGAAGAACCAATAATTCTTGGGCAATGAGGATAATCACTACCTAAGATTATAATAAAATATACATTTCTCTGGGAATTTTATATAAAAAAATGGAAAAATAATGGCATCTTTTGTTAAAACTTGAATTACCTTTCATGCAATAAAGCCATTTCAGAATTTAACACACTAGCAGAATTTTTGAGTGTATGTTTCAAATTATGTTTTGAAAATTTTACTTAAACAATTTTAAGTAAAAACAATTAGGTGTCCACTTTCTACCAGGAAAAGGTAATTGTTCTATAAATGATAATAATTAGAGATACACAGACATACATTAAAAAATGATTGTGTAAATAAAGATGCCAAACCTGTGCTTATACACATCTCTTTTCAATCCAAAATAGGTAAAAAGGAGGAAAAGAGGATATAATTGTAATAAGACATATTTTTTTTTACCTTTTTTCTTTCTTTTTGCCTTTTTTTAATTAAAAATACACACAGTGGGTCTTCTAATGTTCATGTTATCATAATATAAATGAAGAATAGATATTTCATTTAGCTGTTAATTAAAAATACAGTGAAATACAGTTTTCAAATCTGTAGGTCTTTTGCACAGAGTAAGAAGTCACCTGTGTACCTGGAAGCACTTCTGTTACCTGGTTTGTGACTTGCTGCTGTTTGCCCTCTGAATCCTCATTACCCACTGTTGGTCAGCCATGGAAATTAGAGTTGGTATGATTGGCTCCTTTCCCAGGACAGCTCCCTCTGCTGTCCTAAATATCTAGATTCCTCGTATCTGATTTTTTTTTTCCTGGTATTCAAAGATTAATGCTGGCCTATTGGCTCACTGTATTTCTGTTGCATTTTATGGAAGAAGTGGATGCATAGAAATAAATTGGAACCTTATGAAGTGTTTGATGTTTGCAACTATTGAAGAGAGGTTTTAATTACAGAGGACAAATATAAACTAACATTTTTAAAGTTTTTATAATTGGCAATATTCAAAACAAATAACATTGCTCATTTTCTCAAAGCAAGTAAATTCTATGATTATTAAAAATTTTCTGGTATTAAAATGAGTGCTTTCTAATTAGTGCTTTCTCTAGTGTTAAAATTTCCTCTAGATAGTTAAGATTATTTTTCTCTGGTTTCTGAAGTCATAGGATTCAGGCTGCCTTCTTTGTATCTTCAGAAAACAGATTTTTTTCTTTTCTTTCCTTTTTTCTCTTGTTCACCCAAAGGCTTTGGTGATTGCCTCCAATTCAATCCCAGGACACCACACTGCAGTTCTTTCAGAATGAGAATCTAATACTAATCTGTCTGCACTGGCTGTTTTGACAGCACATTGAAAATCAGGTCACCTGTAATAGAATTATACCACAGATCTGTGGAAAAGAATACGTAAGAGTGAAGGAATGACCAGATGGACAAAGTAAAAGGAAAAAAAAAAAAAAAGCAATGAAAGTGGAGGACTGGAAGAGTGGGGTTTAAGAATACAAAAGTGATCTTGTTGCCTTCAGAGCTAGGATTTAACCATGTAAGAATTGGGAAAGAGTTAAACTGTCTTTAATTTCTTTTCTATAATTTTTTTTAAAGATTTTATTTATTTATTTGACAGAGAGAGAGAGATCACAAGTAGGCAGAGAGTCAGGCAGAGAGAGAAAGAGAGAGAGAAAGAGAGATAGAAGCAGGCTCCCTGCTGAGCAAAGAGCCTGATGCCGGGCTTGATCCCAGGACACTGAGATCATGACCCGAGCCGAAGGCAGTGGCTTAATCCACTGAGCCACCCAGGTGCCCCATCTTTTCTATAATTTTTTTTAAATAACCTTTTCATTTAGAAAAGTTTAGATTTAGAGAATTATTGCAAAGATAGTAGTGGGAGTCCTATATACAGCATGCCTCATTTCCCTTATTAACAACTTACATTAGTATCGTACACTTATCACAATTCATGAATACATGTTGATGCATTTTAATTAACTAGAGTCTATATGTTCTACAGATTTCCTCAGTTTTCCCCTATTGACCACTTTTTGTTCCCTGATCCATTCCAAAATATCACATTACATTTATTTGCAACGTGTCCTTAGGTTCTTCTTGGCTCTGACATTTTCTCAGACTTTTCTTATTTTTATTCACCTTGACAGTTTTGAAGATCACTAGTCAGGTATTTTGTAGAATGCCCCTCAGTTGGGATTTTGTCTGATGTTTTTCCTCATAATTAAATCGGAAGGAACACCACACAAGTAAAGTGCCATTCTTATCACATCATGTCAATGATACTTTATATACATATGATTTATCATTGTCAATGTTAATCTTAATCACATAGCTTGACATAGTGGTTGTCAGGTTTCTGTACTATAAAGTTGCTATTTTAAAATTTTCCCTTTCTATACCCTACCCTGGAAGAAAGTCACTATGTGTAGTCTTTACTTGAGGAGTGAGAATTTATGCTTCATAAGAAAGCAGTATCTATATAAATTATAATTCATATAAATATGAGATTTTTCTATTCTGTCTCATTGATTTCTTTATTCATTTATTCAAATTAGTATATCATTGTGGGTTTTATTTTGGGAGGAGGAGCATTTTTTTTTTTTTTAATTTTTGAAATTAGGTTTGTTTCAGGCTTATGGTATATATTCCTGTGCCAGTGCAAGAATCTGTCACTTCTCCAGGGAGTCCTGGTTTATTTTTTGTAGAAAGGTACTGGAAATGAATATTTGGGCACTGGGTTTTTTGTTTTGTTTTGTTTTGTTTTTGTTACTTCCCTAGTGTGCTCTAGGCTCTAGCAAGGGTATATATGTATATATAGTAACCCACATATTTATACATTTCCATAAATATTTCTACATGTTGCCCCTGTTTTTGGTATTTATCCTGCTTGGTGCTCTCTGAGCTTCCTGGATCTGTGGTTTGGTGTCTGCCATTAATTTTTATAAATACTCTGCCATTATTTAAATATGTCTTCTGCTGTGTTCTCTTTTATTTCTTCTTGGATCTTCGATATTTTCTTCTTGTTTAAAAAATTTTTTTTGAGACAATATGAAGTTTCTGTTGACATATTTTCAATATCATGGTCTCTTTCCTCAGCCATGTCCAATCTACTGGTGAGATGATCAAAGTCATACTTCCTTTCTGTTATATGGCTTTTGATCTAGGATTTGCTTTTGATTGTTTCCTGGAGTTTTCATCTTTTTGCCTTTATTTCCCATTCCTTTTTTGCATGTTGTCTACTCTTTCCATTAGCATTCTTAATATATTATTTATAATTATTTTAAATTCCTGTTTGAGAATTCCAAAATTTAAGTCATATTTGAGTTTGGTTCTGATGCTTGCTTTGACTCCTCAGACAGTTTTATCTTGCCTTTTAGGTAACCAGACATGTATTAGATAATTGGAACTGATATAAATACACATTTAGTCGAGGATTTCTGTTAACATGGCTATGGGTTTTGTTTAATGTTTGCTGTAGGTGTAGAAACAGAAAGTTCCAATTACCTGTACTGTTCTTGTTTTTTCTCTACTCTTCTCTCCAGAAAAAGTTTTTTCCTTGAATCTCTTTCATCTATAATCTATTTTTATTATATTGTAGCCCTGTTGATATTATGGTAAAATGTGGAGAGCAAGTGTTCTTTAATTTTCTAATTAAGTCACAGTCTTATAGTTGTCCTAAGTTTATTGTCTGTTACTTTCACCAGTGTTTCTTTTTGTATAGCTTCTTTTTCCCTCTCCTTTTGATGGGATAGAAAGGTTACAGACTGCTAGCATAGGAGAAAGGCCTTTCTCTAATAGCACTGGGATCAGTCAATGGTAAAGCCATTTTTCCCTGGAGAGAAGGCCTTTTTTAAATAGAAAAGTCTCTGGGTGCATTTCAAAGGATTACTCTTTGTTTGCTCCATCATGGATGCAAGGGACTCTTTCTTGTCTTTCCCATGAAATCCTAATGTGTTTCCTGGCATTACAGTGAAAGTGTAGAGGCTCCTCCAAGACTTCAAATCTGAATGTTTCTCACTTACATACTAGTCTCCATTTATTCTCTAGAAGTTTGTCAAAATTACCACTTAAATGTTCCTACTACTCCATGGCGTTAGCACTTTCTGCTCCAGATAAGGAAATTTTGGCTTTCTCAGTTTACCATCTCACCTTATGTCAGAGTGGCAGTTTGCCTCACAAAACCATTTCTCTGATATATCCAAGAAAAAAAATGGTTTTTAGTTTTTCTGTTTTTCTCCATGTCAAAATAATAAGAGTGAAAACTTCTAACTTCTTTACATGTTGGAGGTAAACCTGGAAATTCAATTAAAAAATTATTGAACACAATCAAGTGGGATTTATTCCTGTGATGCAAGGTTGGTTCAATATTTGCAAATAAATCAACCTGATACATCACATCAATAAGAAAAGGGATAAAAACCATATGATCATTTGGAAGATCATAAGGAAGAAGTAAACGTTTGCTATGCAGGTGACATGAAAGTCTACATAGAAAACCCTAAAGATTCCACCAAAAAAAAAAAAAAAAATGCTAGAACTGATAAATGAATTCAATAGGGTCACAAGATACAAAATCAATGTACAGAAATCTGTTGCATTTCTATACCCTAATAATGAAACAACTGAAAGAGAAATTAAGAAGTCTCATTTATGATTGCACCAAAATAATAAAATACCCAGAAATAAACTTAACCAGGAGGTAAAAGACCACCTGTACTCTGTAAACTATAAAACACTGATGAAAGAAATTGAAGACTACCCAAATGGAAAGATATTCCATGCTCCTGGATTGGAAGAAAAAAATATTGTTAAAATGTCCATATTACCCAAAGCAATGTACAAATTTAATTCAATCCCTTTCAAAATACCAATAGCATTTTTCACAGAACTATAACAAATAATCTTAAAATATGTATGGAACCACAAAAAAACCTTGAATAGCCAACACAGCTTAAAAACAAAGCTGGAAGTATCACAATTTCAGATTTTGAGTTATACTACGAATTTGTAGAAATCAAAACAGTATGGTACTAGCACAAAAATAGACACATAGACCAAGAACAGGATAGAAAGCCCAGAAACAAACCTACAGTTAGAGGGTCTCTTAATCTTTAACAAAAGAGGCAAGAATATGTAATGGGAAAACTGGACAGCAAAATGTGAAAAAATGAAACTGGACCATTTTCTTTTAGCCTGCACAAAAATAAACTCAAAATGAATTAAAGACCTAAATGAAATACCTAAAACCATAAAAAATCCTTGAAGAAAGCACAGGCAGCGTGCTATCTCACATAGGCTATAACAACATATTTTTATATATCTCCTCTGAGGCAAAGGAGACAAAACCAAAAATAAACAATTGGGACTACATAAAAAATAAAAAGCTTCTGCAGAGTGAAGGAAATAATAAAGGCAGCCGACAGAATGGGAGAAGATATTTGCAAATGACATATCAGATAAAGGGTTAGTATCCAAGATATATAAAGAACTTATACAATTCAACACCAAAAATTTCCCCAAATAATCCCATTAAATGGGCAGAAGAAAAGAACAGACATTTCTCCAAAGAAGACATCCAGATTGCCAACAGACATATGAAAAAAATGCTTAACATCACTCATCATCACAGAAATGCAGAGAAAACTATAATAAGGTATCACCTCACACCTGTCAGAATGGCTAAAGTCAAAAACACAAGAAGCAAGTGTTGGCTAGGAAATGGAGAAAAAGGAATACTCGTGCACTGTTGGTGGGAATGCAAACTAGTACAGTCACTGTGGAAAACAGTATCGAGGTTCCTCAAAAAGTGAAAAATAGAACTGCCCTGTATTTCAGTAATTCCATTACTGGGTATTTACCCAAATCATATCAAAACACTAATTCAAAAAGATATATTCACCCCTATGTTTATTAGCAGCATTATCTACAATAGCTAAATTATGGAAACAATCTAAGTGTCCATTGATAGATGAATGGATAAAATAGATGTGGGGTGTGTATGTATGAATATTATTCACCCATTAAAAAAAAGAGTGAAATCTTGCCATTTGCATCAACATGGATGGAGCTAATCAGTTTAATGCTAAGTGAAATAAGTCAGTCAGAGAAAGAAAAATGCCATAATATCTCATTCGTATGTAGAATTTAAGAAACAAAACAAATAAAGGAGACAAATATGAGACAAACCAAAAAACAGATTTTTAACAGAACTAATTGGTGGTTATGAGAGGGGAAGTAGGTGGAGGGAAGGGTGAAACAGGTTAATGGAAAGTACCCTTCTGATGAGCACTGAACAATGTATAGAATTGTTGGATCACTATATTGTATACCTGAAACTAATATAACACTGTATGTTAACTATATAGGAAATAAAAATAAAAACAGTAAAATAAAAAAAAATAGCCTTAAGTATTTGAGACTGGAAAGTCAAAAAAACCTGGAAAATCAAATTACGTTTTAAAATGTTTTTTGTTTTATTTTCTGGTTTCTTTGATTGCTTAGTTGAAAATTGCCTCTAATGGAAATTAGTGTTTCCCCTTCCTTCCACTTATGCTTTATTTTAATATTCCTTCTCAAAGTTCTCAAACTTCTCAAAGTTCTTACACAGTTCCTTGATTTTTTTCTGGAAACTACTTTTGTATCATTTTAATTTTTGTTACTTTTACTCTTCTTTCTGATTCAGTCCTCCTCTTTTGCAATTGTAAATCTCAGAATTGTATCATGACAATTTTCCAATTCCCCTTCTTTCAGCCTTTGATTCCTAGGCACTGATTTAAAAATAGGGAATATTGACTCTAGTCTTCGAGAAAAAATTGATTTCATTGATTGTTTCTAGGGTCTCTTGGGCTAAACTTTCTAACAAATGTAATTCTGGGTTTTATACATATTTGCTTATTTAATGCTTATTTCTTTTCATTCTTAATCACTATGGTGTCATGTGCAAAGATCACAAAAATAGATAAACCACGAACATGAATCCTTTCTTGAAATCCTCTGTAATACTTTAGCTTAACATTTTCAAAATTATGCTTATAAAATTTTTTTTTAAAAGACATCAGGATTCAATCTTTGGTTTCTTTGGGTCATACTGATATACTTAGATTCTACTCCATCAGTAAAAAGGAGACAGATTACTAGAAAACCGAGGAGCTCTCATAAGATTTGTAAATATTAAATTATTAGGTATTAAATTATTGACAGGAATCATGGATCTAAAAGTGAATTATTGCATAACTTTAAGAGTTATATTTGGTGGAACTGAAATCTTTAAATACTGAAAGAAGACAAGGTTCCAGTCTTGGCATTTCATGTTTCGTATTTTGTTTGTTGCCTGCAGAATACTCTGTTAATAAGCGTGTCATACATGTGTCCCTTTAGTCCTCTGAGTAGAGGACTTGTAAACCATTTGTTGTAATGACTAACTATGGAGGGCTGATGGGGCAATACATAGCTTATACTGTTTCTGAAAGTATCATATAGGTACCATTTGAATTAGTCTTATTTAGTTTGGTGAGGTCTTGGGTAAATATCAAACGTGGATTAGCACAGCATCATTGTACAGTTTAATTCAGGTTTTTAAAGGAGTTAAAAATATACAAGTACAGGCCTAACATTTCAGGCTACTAATACCTTAAAACTAAATAAAAATGTTAACATATGGCAGTATCTTGATCGGAAAGCAACCATTTGCAAATGAAAAAAATGGAAAATATACTGTGGACATCTCTGTTCTATTATATATACTACCTTTAAGAAGATTAGTCACAAAGTATAGGGAATTAATCATAGGCAAATCACCTGATACATTGTTCTGGGTAATTACTCTTAAAAAAAAAAAAAGCCCTCAAAATCCAAAGAATTTATATTCAGCTGTGGTTTTGAAAATGGAAAGTTTGAAAATGGAAACTTACTTAAAAGAAGCATATTTTAAGATCTCATGTATTTATATTCTGGTAATTGACACATAATTATCTCAGTTGGTAGTTTTACTAACTGGTAGATAAATAAGTTTGGACCAAAACATAAGGTCCTTAAATATCTTGCCTAAGGTAGAGAAGTAAGGTAAGGTAGGTAAGTAAGTAAGGTAGAGAAGATTTAAGTCTTTATGTTTTAAATATATTATGTCTCAGATAGCAAAAATAATGTTAGTATTTAAGACCTGGGATGAGATTTTCTTAAAGATGTGATAATGTTTATATAACATACATATATGAACATTAAAAAGATGCTTTGTGCTAAAGAAAAATGAAAAGTTCAGAAATATTAGGAAATATAATGGGTTCTGGGTACATTGAATATAATTTTCAGTGAAATGCATCAATTCTAGCATAGAAGCAATCATTTTTAGCTACTTCAATAAAACACATTCATTTGTAAAATGAGTAGAAGCATAACTTCTTTATTTCATTTTTAAAAAAACTAATTTATTTTTATTGAAATATAATTGACATAAAGCATAACTTCTTTAAAAAGCTCAGATGATTGATAGACTAGGTTTAAGGTCTTGGTGCTATGGCTAATACATTAAATGCTTGTAAGAAGTATTATTTTCAATGGAAAATTTTCATTTAATTATTTTTTGTATGTGTTTATTGAATTATAAAGGAAATCAAATTATCTATTCAAAATAAACTGGCCTAAATCAGTCATAACTGTAGGGGAGAAAATGACAATAAACAGAAATTAACTCACACTAAGAATTAATTGAGCTGACTCCAGGGGTTAGATAAACATCTCTACATGAAGCACATGAATATTAGATTTTGATATAGTTGGCTGGGATAAAAGTCTTGGACCTGACGTTGACTTTTGAAAGCAAAACGTTTTGTTACGTAATTTATAGAAACAATTAGTAATGAAATGTTTTTAGCCAATTTAGGAAAATTTACAGTAATAAAACAAAAGTTTTCTGGAGTTCTTAAAATTCTCCCGCTTAGGAATCCCAGATAATTTTGGCTACTTTTAATGGATTTTCTAAGACTTAGAAAACATAAAGGTACTTTTAGAAAGAGTAAGTAGTTTCGTCTTTTTTTTT
This sequence comes from Lontra canadensis, assembly GCF_010015895.1. Classification (NCBI taxonomy): domain Eukaryota; kingdom Metazoa; phylum Chordata; class Mammalia; order Carnivora; family Mustelidae; genus Lontra; species Lontra canadensis. The sequence continues at coordinate 23,465,945 of NW_022631016.1, read as the reverse complement.
TTTTTTAAGATTTTATTTATTTATTTGACAGACAGAGATCACAAGTAGACAGAGAGGAAGGCAGAGAGAGAGAGGGAAGCAGGCTCCCCGCTGAGCAGAGCGCCCGATGTGGGGCTCGATCCCATGACCCTGAGATCATGACCTGAGCCGAAGGCAGCGGCTTAACCCACTGAGCCACCCAGGCGCCCCAGTAGTTCCGTCTTTTAAATATTTTCCTGGAGTTACTTGTACATATATCAATAATCAAGGATATGATTATGTGTGTGTGTGTGTGTGTGTGTGTGTGTGTGTCTGTATGTGTGTGTGGGTGAGATAGAGAGGTATCACTGTAGCCTTGCAAAAAGTAAAATGATGAATTTAAAATTCTAAATGTTACTCCATTTTCCTTGATTGTATTTCCATTTAATTACCCAATTAAAAAAATTGAGAAACTGAGTAATATGTAGAATTTTAAAATCATCCTCTTGCTTTTGACACGGCCAGAATAATAATACATTTTCAGTCATTAATTCTCTAACTACTTTATTTTAAAATTTGTCTAAAATAGGGAAGTATGTGTATACATTTCATGGCAAAGACTTTTCTTCCATTTCTTGTTCTTTACATCCATATCCTTTCTGATAGATAATGTGTAATGTCCTTATGTTATTTTAGCATCTTTTGATTTTTGTTTTATTTTGTTTCTTCTATCACTTTCCTCAGGCCTGAAAATCAAAGAATGTAGCGCAGTTACAATCCCACCTTATTTGATTCAAGGATTTGGTGGAGTAACTAAACTCATGGAAAGATTAGCTGAAGAGATGGCCACTTATACCTTTGAACCCAATGCTACCTTTTCTCATTAGAAACTACTAATACAGAACTTTGAAATGATAACTAACCGAATTGAACTTTATACCTGAGGAAACATAAGTTTGGTTGGAAAAAAAAATTATCCCTGAGCAAAGAATGTGTTTCTGGTTTTAATTTCTAGAAGACTGAGTCAGCCATAAGGTCCAGTTTAAATAATGTAAAGGTATTTTGGGACAATTCTTTGAGATGATTGTCTTTCCCAAATTAAATGTCTAAGATCTATAATATTATCATTTAATTTTCCAAGGACAGTTTTGACCACTGTATGATAATTTGTAGGAAGTCAGTTTAATATGGACATAGATCTCAAGAAAAGATAAATAATGTTTGTCTACTGAGTGATGTACTTATAGAATTGAGTCACATTTCTGAGAGACTCTATCATATTTATGATATGAAATGGAAATTGAAAATTATGTAGTATAATAATAATAAACATTATAGTTTCCATTGTTTATGTTTAATTTAAACATGACAAATAATTATAAGTAGGAGATTCAAGAATGTATGAAATAAAAATAAAATTTTATCATTAATCAGCTGCATCAGTTTTTGTAATATTAGCACATTACAATATTTACCATGTATATGATCCACCTCCTAATACTGTAAATTCTCCCAGGATTGCAAATGTTATTCATGCCCTGCCATCACTAAGAGGCCTTTTCAAACTTGATTCATACTGTCTGTTGTTTATCTTTCTAATTTCTGACTTCTTTTCCTTCATTTCCAAATATATGTGGTCCCAACTGTATCTTAATAATGCCTTTCTGATTTAAATGTCATTTTCTTTCTCTGTAAACTCCTCAGATTGTATCATCCTTACTTCCACAATTTTGTTCAATAGGATTTTGCTCAGAGGCAATATTGGACTTAATGCTAAAAACAAAAATAATAGTAATAGACTTTAAGCGGAGGAGTAACACAGTACCCCTTGTGCTTTTCAAATAAGTCAGTATAAAGTAGATCTGAAGACCCACGGGAGGAGTACTATATATCCAAGAAATAGTTGTGATTTATATTCAAACAGCATTTACAAGATGGAGACAGGTGAACAAACCTGAGAAGTGTTGAGTGGTTGGCAATCAACCAACTAGTACCCAGGTAGGGTGTGAGAATGAATCCTACTCTTTGTATTAAGTCTTATTTCTGGTGTGAGCATTTCCTGGTATGCTACTGCCTAATAGTAAGATATGGAAATTTTGAAGGGGCATGAGCACAAGTCCACTTCTGAATGTTGTTCTTAGTTTTAGTAAGAATATCTTGTGTCTTTTTCTTGGGCTAATATCACTGCTTTGTGCTGGAAATTAGCTCCTCAGATTACATCAAGATTGAGACCTTAATTCATGATCTTTGGCCAATTTCAGAAAGGACTAGAGTCCTATCCCTGACTTGCAGTAGCCTGGGAATTGGGTCTTTGACATCTGCCAAGTGGGAGATCAGTAATTAGACAGGAATTTTGAAATCAGAATAGGTGATTGAGTGCAAATCATATTTTCTAGTTATCGCAGATCTGAGGTAAGTTACTTTAACTGGCCCCCAACTTGGAACATCCGATTATTACATGTTCATAAATGTTCTCAAATTGGGACATTCTATAGCCCCTAGATTACTCCCCTCACATATAGATGACTTGGGGCTTCTGACTCAGTATCAGACTCTCCGATACTACTCCTGTAATAATTACCGAAAATTTCGACACTCACTTGCCCTTTCAAAACGTGGTTTCTTAAACTGATCTTCTTTGGTGATTGGTGATCTTGTTGCCAGTCCCAGCTTGACCACTACCCGCTGTCATACTCTAAAATTATCAGCAATAATTGTTACCCTGGCATGGTTCCAAGCTCATGCATGCGATAGTTTTATGTATCAGCTTGGCTAGGCTATGGTAACCTGTTATTCCAAACACTAATCTAGGTGTTGCTGTGAAACATCTGGTTAACATCCGCCATCAGCGGACTTTAAGTAACAGATAATCTTACTAATTAAGGTGGATTTCATTCAGTCAGTTGAAAAGTCTTAAAGGAAAAATGGTGGTTTTCCTAAAGAAGAAGAATTTCTGCTTCAAGGCTTCAGTATCATCTCTTGCCCAAGAAGTTTTCACTCTGCCAGGCTGCGTTATGAATTTCAGACTTGTCAGCCTCAGAAATTAATAACATAATCCAATTCTTTGAAATAAATCTCTCATCTATCAAGTGTGTACTTATTTATTTAACTGTAACATATCTAAATATATAGACAGATATAGATTGATTGATCTATAGATATTCATAGACACATATGGATAGATCTAGCTGGATCTAGATACACAGTTGACCTTCGAACAATGTAGAGGTTAGGGACAGTGACTCTATCCCACAGTCAAAAATCTAAAAGAACTTTTAACTCCCTCCAAATTAACTAAGAGCCAACAGTTATTAACCAACAACTTTACTAATAAGTCAATTCACACATATTTTGTATATATATTATATACTGTTTTCTTACAATGAAGTAAGTTATGAAAAAGAAAATGTTATTAAAAATCATAAGGAAGAGAAAATGCATTTACAGTACTGTACTATATTTATCTTTAAAAAGCCACAGAGAAGTGCACCTGTGTGCTTCAAACCCATGTTGTTTAAGGGTCAAGTGTTTATAGATGTAGATATATATAAATACGCACACACTCACACACACAGCCCTCTGATTGGTTCTGCTTCTGCTTTTCTCAAGAACCTTGACTGGTACATCACATCTCTCTCTCTGAGCTCTACCTAACATTCGTTTAACTCCAGTGAGATTTCTAATGTATTGATCATCTCTTCTTGCCTTTGATGTTCTCTCTTCCTCTCTTATCCAGTTTAAGTTTCATAGTAAATCAATATAATCACTCCCTTGAATATATATATTTTCAATTGCCTTGTGCTCTGTTTTCTTATTCATATTAACTCAGAAAATTCACAACCTTGGTTAAACCTAACTCAACACAAACTCTGTACACACAGCTCTAGCCATTCAAGTGACGATCACTGGAGAAAAGCACCATAAAGACAGACCACAAAGCTCATGTGGACTCTTAATGTATCTTGTCCAGTCACATTCCCAATGTCCTAGGTGACTAGTTTATATCTTATCTCTTCTCCTCAAATATCTAACACCTCCTTTTATATTTTTTTATTTAATAACTTTGCCTTCTATTTCAGAGAAAACTGAAATAATCAGAAGGTTATTTCCATAGTGTGGTACTTGACCCCCACTGCCCTTACTTGAGCTGATGTATCTAATCCTGAATTGCCATGAATATTGCTGCTATTTATTCATTACTTTATAGTTCCCCAAAGGCTTGTCCTTGGCCACAGGTGTTACTGTTGCTAGAAGTGCTTGGGTTACACCAGCCCCCTAACCTCACTGGCAAATGGCCTCAGCCAATGACTCATGAATTCAATAGCATGAATCTCAGTTGACTTTCTTCCTGGTAGTTTTTCCTCCCAAGAATACATGTTGGATAAATCCCTTGTACAAAAATTGCCATCTTCATCTTTGCTTCTAGGGAACTTAATCCAGGACACATAGATTACCACCATCATATACCAGCATGTATACTCATATATTCTCGACTTATCTTGTCACTACAGAATAGCTAGCTATCTTCCTATCCAAAGATACTCCCAACGTATTTGTAGTGGATTCCATCCTCAGGGCATATTTCCTACAATGCTCTCCTGTTTTTCTTTACATTATTAACATTTACTCTGGTACTTGACCACTTCCATTAATACCCATACACTCTGATTTCTTTTGTTTTAGAAATTATTTTTTCGTATCCTATTTCTTTTATTTATTTGATTTTCTTTGCAGTACCTCTCAAAACTGTTGACTATAGCTGATGTTTCCAATTTATGTTTTTCTACTTTTCCCTTAAACATCCAAAGTAAAATTTAAGAAAACATATGGGATTAAGCCCTATGGATATCAAGTTTATGAACAATATAGCTATGAGTTATGAATGATACAAGACACTTTCATGGTCTGAACCATAGATGTCAATGTTCCAGATTCTTCTTCTCATCTTGCTCTTTTCATCAACTTCAATAATTTAAAAGCCATGGCAGCACATAAAAATAAATGTAAATGGCTCCCAAATCCTTATTTTAGCCCACTACCCTTTTTACCTATCAAGTTCTAGAGACAATTGAACCCAGAAATAATGTAAGAATATCTGTCAATTGAGAATATGTTTAGCTATAAACAACAGAAAATTCTTTCATACAACAATTTTCTTCTAGATACTGCTTCCATAATCCACAGAGGAGGAAAAGGGGAAGGGCAATGACTGCAGAGGCATGCCAAATAAATTTATCTACTTTTAAATGATTTTTTCCAGAAGTCCCCAATAGTGTCTTTCATATATATGTTATGATTCAAATTGAATTACATGGCCACTTCCAGCTGCAAGGAAATCTAGGAAATTGATTATTTTTAACATCGTTGTAAAGAACAAACTCAAATTTTTTGGTGGTACTGATTGTTGTTGCTTTTGTAAAGAAAAGAGAGAATAAATGTTAGGTGGCAATGAGCAGGCTCAGTATAATTACTTCCAAGATTTTTATTAATAGTTGTGTAATACCATATAAGCCATAATTATTACAGTGTAAATCATGATAATGAGATTATTATTTTGCTGAAAATGAAAGCATATAAAAATCAACAATTTATTATAATTATTTAAGATATTTTAAAGTGGTAAGGTGTCCTAATGATTTTAACACCAATAAACATTTTTGTGTATTAGTAACATCCTTGTAGGCATCTGAAAGATAATAAAAATTTCATTCTCTGTAATAAAAATAAAATAATTTAATGATGAATGTAACTTAGAAAAATGAACATTCTTCATATAGATTTCTAAAATAAACTTGAATAAATTTAGAATCTATTAACTTCTAGTTAAATATAAATGAGATAAAAATCCCAGTATCTTCTTGTTCTGGGGGAAGGGAGAAGAAAAATTTTAAAACAAAATCATTCTAAAATAATCTGGAGAAAAAAAAAAAAACATAAAACAATAGAAAATAAAATGCCAAAATATGTTAGTAGTACTAAGTAACTATACCACCAGATCTTATAATGCCTTATAAAATACAGGGCCCCTGGGTGGCTCAGTCAGTTAAGTGTCCGACTCTTGATTTTGGCTGAGTCATGATCTTAGGGTCATGTGGTTGCTCCCCACATTGGGCTCAGTTGGGAGTCTACTTGAGATTTTCTCTCTCTTTTTCCGTCTGTCCTTCCCCTGACTGGTGCAAGCACACTCACTCTCCCTGTCAAATAAATACATAAATCTCTCTTTTAAAAAAAAAGATTTATTTATTTTAGAGAGGGAGGGGGAGCTAAGGGAGAAGGAGAGAGAAACTCAAGAAGACTCTTCGCTGGCAACTGAGCCTGACAGGGGGCTTCATCTTACTACCCATGAGATTAAGACCTGAGGCAAAACCAGGAGTCAGGTGCACAACTGTGCCACTCAGGCTCCCCAATAAATAAGTAAATTGTAGAAATAAAACAAAAAATATGAGTAGCAAGGAGATAGGTCAATCTAACATAAAGGGAAGAAATGGAAAGAAGAAATTATTAATATTTATCAAGTAAATATTGTTTGATAAATGCTTGATTTTTATTGAAATACATATTTTAATTTTACTGTGTCCTTTTCCCAAAATTGAAGACATTTTAAATGCATCTATGGCCCTCCAATTAATAGAAATGCATTGGTAGATTATTTATATGGAGTTTGTTCTACTCTTTTCTGATCTTCCAGTTAATTTTTTGCCTGTATTCTGTTCCCTTGGCACCTATAAAAACATATATGGCAATTCCTAAAATGAGCAATAGTGGTAGCAGCTTTAGAATTGCTATAGAAGAAAAACAACCTTGTTGTAAAATGCAATCCAAAGAAGTGTTTGCATAGAACTTTATATAAAGTTAATTTTAATAAAATTAATTGCCCAAATCCAAAAATGAGGATAGGACAATAAGGATTAAGGTAGAAGGAAGGCTAAAGTCCTTCCTTCCCAAGCTATCTCTAGACACTATCACTGCTGATTCAAACTCTTGCTTACATCCAATCCCAGCGCCTGGATTTCTGAATTCCAGATTCTTAAATTAGGATTATTGACAACCCAACATGGCCTTTCTTTTACCTGTATTATGTCCCTCTGCTGCCCTCATCTGGTAAACAGCAAATCTTCCTCTATGTTGATGAGACTTATTTTCAGGGTATGGGAGGGAAACTGATACTCTGCATTTGGAGAAGTTTTGTGACTTGTAATTTTTTTTTTTTTTGAAGATTTTATTTATTTATTTGACAGAGAAACAGTGAGAGAGGGAGTACAAGCAGGTGGAGTAGGAGAGGGAGAAGCAGGCTTCCCGCTGAACAGGGAGCCCGATGCGGCATTCAATCCCAGGACCCTGGATCATAACCTGAGCCAAAGGCAGACGGTTAATGACAGACACCCAGGCGCCCCAACTTGTAACTTTTTAATCAGCACATGTTGAGTCTTTAAAAGTGATTTAAGAGGGTAGATTTTTTTTTTTTTAACAGTCCTTGAAAGAAAAATACTTGCAGGAAACGAACATAGAAACTGACAAAACATTTCCGCTCTTGGCCTGTGAACCAGTAACATAGAATTTATGACCTCCATTATATTGGCAGAAATCAACATCAGTCCAACTGCACTTTCTCTTATGATGTGAAAAAGAGGAAAAGTTTCAGAATATCAGTATCCATAGTACATTCTTATTTGCAAATTAGGTGTATACAGACATAAATGTCAAAAGTCTTATGATTCCACTCATTCTCCTGGGCTGTAGCTTGATATGTCGAACAAATCTTTTTTATGTGTCTGCTAAATTTTTGACAAGAAATCCCATTTTGAATGAGATGGGTATCAATTAAATTTCATTACAGAAACATAAAGTATTCTCACCATATTTTTCCTATGCATTTATTAATGTTGAATATATTGCATCAAAATATCATGGAAGGTTTAGTTCAACCTATATTTTTGCAATAGTTGGAATGAAATACTAAGTTTTCTTTGTGAAATTTGGGGGGTCAGTATTTAATATCATATATTTAGCAATATCTCTATAAAACCACTATTGCTTTTGAGAAAATGAAACATCAGAAATTAAAATGTAGGAATATTTGTATTATAAATATCTGATAGACATTACTATTTTAGACTTTGTTGAAATAAAATTGGGGAGATTCTATACCATGCTATGTTTGGATTGTTATGGGATCTGCAGTATTTGGGATGCTGTGCAGCTCTTACTGCACATATGCATAAATATATACATATTTTTGGTTTATAATCCTAAGAAACAGCAGACTGTCATCAAATTCTTCATTACCCCCGATTAAATACTTTACTAAGAGCTGCAAAAGTTTCAACCTTGTTTGACTTTAATAGGTTACTACAGTAGTCCTTGAGAATGGATTTGTTTTTTTAGCTTAGTTTTAGCATAATTAAACTGTTTCCACTAGTAGGTTAAAAAAAAATCTTTGAGCTTCTGAAAAGCAATGAAATATAGTATATTTTTCATAATTTATCCAGATTTTCTTGTGCCCACTACAGATACTCAGGAATGGTAGGGACGATAACCAAATCTAGTGCCATAGTGAGGGATCTCAAGTTCTAATGTAGGAGAAACTGGTGGCACCAGCCGCTCACTGAGACAGAAGCATAGCACATGTTGCCAGGTATAAAGGAGTCCAGGATATGCAAATAGTGAAAATACCTGAGTTGAAAGGTGAGCAGAGGAAGAAGCTAATACTGTGACAATGTCTCTGATTCTAGAGAAGACTTGAGGAAATGCTGCAGTGTTCAGTAAAGTAAGCTAGCATACTAAGAGGACCAAGGGGTGCCTGGGTGGCTCAGTCGGTTAAAACTCTGAATCTTGATTCCGGCTGAAGTCATGATCTCAGGGTCATGCAAGCCCCACATCTGGCTCTGCACTGGATGTGGAGCCTGCTTAAGATTCTCTTTCTCCCTCCCTCCCTCCCTCCCTCCCCCTACTCCTGCTCTCTCTCTCTGTCTCTCAGATAAATAAATCCTTAGAACAAATAAACGAAAAGAGCTGGGACTGAAAGGGAGAGGCCGTATCTACAATGGACAAGGAAGTCAAACAGGTTAAAGCAGGCTGATGGCAAATGCAGAAGCTAGTGAACTGGAGGGGAATTCCAGAAGACTCTAGTAACTCAGCGGAAACCTTTTCATGGATATTTCTCAGATGCTGCATACTAAAAGGCAAAGTGAAAATGCAGTTTGTGTTTTTTAACTCCATTAATTTCTGTCCTAATCTCTCTGCTTTGAAAATAGCCTTGGCACAGCTGCCCAAGGAACAATACATGTTCTAGTAACTTTTGAAACAATAGCATGACAATAAATAAATAATTTGTATTTTGTTTTGGTCTCTTCTTTTCTCATCTCTCCTATTATCTCTTGACCCCTCTTCTCTCCTCCCTTTTCCTTCTGTTCCCTTCTCTTGCCTTCTTTTTCTTTTACTTCCTTCCACCTCTCCTTCCTTTCTTCTTTCAGCTAATAGATGCACATCTAACAGCTTTTTAGTAACTATTGGAAATAATTCTAATTTTTTGGACTTGCAAGAACCTCAGCAATTTACACTCAGTTCGTTTTGCAGATTATCATTCCCACTCTCTTGGATTTACTATGTTTGAAAGAAGCACGTATTTTATTATTCTTAAATCTTGCCATATATCAGTGTTTCTAGAACTTTTCTTCAAAGTCCCACTGATGGCAGAATTAGGAAAGTATGTATTCTTATGTACTTACATGTGTCCTGAAGAGAATGGGAACTTTTAGAAGACTTGTGTTTACATTATGGTCTTGTGTGTATGTCTCTCTCTCTCTCTCTCTCTATATATATATATATGTATATATACAATTTAAAAAAATACAATTTCTTATTTTAAAAACGGATATGTATATATCCACTTTTAAAGAATTTTAAGAAAATACAATTTCTTATTTTAAAAATAAATATACATATATATCCATTTTAAAAATAAGAAAATACATTTCTTATTTTAAAGAAATACAAGAAAATACAATTTCTTATTTTAAAAATGGATATATATGTATATACATATACATGTATATACATATATATCCATTTTTAAAATAAGAAATTTTATTTTTTGGTATTGGGAAGAAAGCAAAAAAAATCTCTCATTGGTTAATGTGAAAGATGTTTTTCTAAATCTATCAACAACTTTTGAAAATAAGACTATTAAAAAGTTGCCTATGATTGGTACAACATACAACTTGTTTACATTTACAGTATGTAAATGTAAATTTGTGTTGTTACAATATTTTGAGAACAATAATTCATTTAAATCTTTGATTATTTGTTTTTATGTTATTTTTCACTGTTTAACAAGTTGATACGTATTATCACAGGTACACAAAGTTCAGTAGTCTGTCAAAAATATGGTATTTTGAAAATTAATCAAGCTACTGACAGTAGGAATCTCAAAAAGTGAAACTTCCTGATGTAAGGTCCAAACACTTTTTATATGGCAGAATGATGGAATCTCTGACCATTAGTCTCTCTGACTCTGTTAGGGAAATATTTGTCAAGTAATATTTAATTGCAAAAAAATGACCTATGATGGTTTCTATTTAACCACCAATGCTCTAACTTTCATCACATGTAATTAAGCTGTCTCAAATGACCGCTAGTATCTATAATCTATTTTTTTCTGCCAACTCATAATCTTCCTTTTAATGACTTTGATAATGACCTATATAGGAAAGACATTAAAAATGTTGATCCAAGGATTTTATCCTGAAAATAACTTTTAGTTGAGTTTTTGAGCTATATAATAATAGGCAGTCTATGAATTAGTTAATCATGTTTCTGATTATCAAAACCAGCCCAACATTTGATGACTTTAAATAAAAACTTAACTATTGTCTCTCATAGTTCTATAGATTGCTGAGGCTCAGCTAAGCAGTTCTTACTTAAGATTTTCGTAAAATTGCCATCAGATAGTGGCTTTAGACATGTAGACTTTCCACTGGACTTGAAATGCCCAAGATGCATGCAGGCTTGCATGGCTGGCAGTTGATGCTGGCTGTTGACTCAGACCTAAGTTAGATTTGCAGATGAGGTGCCTGCTAATGGTATTTGCGTTTGCCTTGAGTTTCTCAACATATGGTGTCTGAGTTGTGAAAGAGCATCCCCAAATCAATATTCCAATAGGCCTAGGTAGAAGTAGAGCCTTGAAAGTAAGACAGTATAGTTTCTGCTGCATTCTGTTGCTCAGTTTCAGGGCCTACTTAGATTCAGTGGTATGGAGGGTTTGACCCTTCTTGTTGCTTAGAGAATCACAGGATCATTTCGCAGAAGAATATGTATCCTAGGATGTCTTGTTAAAGTCTTATTTGCAAAATGCAGTCTGAAGCAGTCTTCCCTCTGATAGTAACAACTCACATATTTTCTACATGCAAAATACATTGTCTATTCTCCAAAAGATTATACTATTATTTTTATTAACATATAATGTATTATTTGCCCCAGAGGCACAGGCCTGTGAATCATCAGTCTTACACAAATCACAGCACTCACCATAGCACATACCCTCCCCAATGTCCATAACCCAGCCACCCTGTCCCTACCCCCCACCCCCGCCACCTCCCAGAAACCCTCAGTTTGTTTCGTGAGATTAAGACAATATATTATACTATTACATCATCGGTTTAAGTTCAGGCATCAGCTAAGAGTCTGGAATCTCATGATCTCAGTCATGTCAAGGTGCAGATGAGGCTCCTTGAGATCAAATCTGCAAGGTTCCAGTTCCTTTTACCTGAAAACCTTTGAGCTCAAGAGACAAATATCCATCCCTCCTACTTTCAGTATGTAATGATGAGGCATATATTTGGGTATTCCCGCTAGGAAACAGGAAGAATGGGATATACAGGAGAAGTTACTGGTTCATAACCATTCTGAAGTAGTATATGGACCAGTCCCTTTAGTGGTCCCAGTCCTTCCCCCTGGGGGTGGTTTTCTATAGTTTTGGTTTTTACCTTCTGACACTTGGTTCTGATTCTGAGTCATTTTTCCTTTTACATTAGAAATAACCTTTGTTTGTTGCTGAGATTTTGCAGCTTGTGTCCTAAGTGTAGAAAGTTGAAGAGACAGCTCCTTTCATTTTGAACTGTCTTTATCACTTTTATCACCACATAAAGGTGCATCTGCCAGTACAGTTCTCTTTAAAGCAATATGGCTTTTGTGTGTATATGAATAATGTGGAGACTTGGACAAGAGGAAAACCCTCACAATTCTGTAACACAGGCTACTCTCTGACGTGGAATGAGTGTCAGGGTGATATAGGGCAACTTTAGGATTCTTAAAGGCCTTTCAGTTTATCAGAGAAGGTCTAGAAGGCATTCCCTTATGAAATCTAGATATCTTTTTGTCTGGCTCAGGGTTAGTAAACTGTGGTCCATGGAATAGATTTGGCCTACCCACTATTTTTTTTTATATTTAATTTAATTGGACCATAGCCTCACCCATTCATTCATGTATTTTGTATGGCTGCTTTCTCTTGACAATGACAACTGAATGTTGCTGCAGAAATCATATGGTCAGCAGTCTAAAATATTTCACCATCTGGTGTTTGGGAGGAAAAAAAAAAAAAGTTTGCTGACCCATGGCCCAGATGATAACGGTCTACAATGCACTGCCCTAAATATTTCTGATGTCTTAACAAAGGGTTTACAATCACCTCCCCCTTGATGTCAATGTTATCCTGAGATTATGTTTTAGTAGCAACATCCTGGAATTTACCTTTGCTCTGATATTATTTCCCATTTTGAAAACTCTACTTTTTTTTTTTCCTAGTTGGAAAGACATACAATGAAAGTATTATTTCCTAGCTCAATAAGTCTTGACTCCCTTATGTTTTGAATAAATTCTACTTAAAGAGAAACATTTCAAACATTACCTTACCTCTCTCTATTCCTTGCCACCACATATAGCTAAAATTCTGCTTGGAAATCTCCTTAGATCCACCAGATCTAAAGCAAATTTTCTATTTTCCATGTTCCTACAGGCAATGGTTCTGTTAAAATTTTTTGTTATGCATGTCATCTTTATTCCAGTTTCTTGTAAGAATTTTTTCAGTGTCCTTCTTTTTTCAACTAACAATCTTCTTAATAACTTTATGGCTTCTACCACAGCATGGTCACAAAGCTTATGTTCTACTTAATGAATTCATGAATTCATCTAAATCTAGTACCTGTTTTTTAAGTAATTAAGAAAAAATCCTTCATTTTTTTGCTCAGATTTAAAAAAACTTTTTTTTAAAGATTTTATTTATTCGACAGAGAGATCACAAGTAGGCAAGCAGAGAGAGAGGGGGGGAGGCAGGCTCCCCGCCAAGCAGAGAGCTTGATGCGGGGCTTGATCTGAGGACCCCGAGATCATGACCTGAGCCAAAGACAGAGGCCCAACCCATTGAGCCACCAGGTGCTCGTTTTTTAACTTTTCTTGAGACACTTTTAAAAATCCATACTATCGAACAAGTATTGATTTCACATGGGTTTTAATATATATGTTTAAATATATAACATTTGTACTCTTTTTCTCTATTGTCCTCATTTTTTGGTGTATTTTAAAATGATTTCTTAGTTACCCGTATAAGAATTATATTTACTTTTTTTAAAAGCAATTCTTTGATTTCTCAAATTTTGTATGTAGAAGGGTTAATTCAACTATTTTAGCTTTCAACTCTCTAAATTCCCTTTTCCTATGTGCTCAGGTTTACTTTTGTTTTTCCCTGGTGTCCTAATTTAAATTCTGAATTCATTTATTTTTATTTTATTTTATTTTTTTACTAAAATGTAACTGCTTTCATTTTATTCTACAGCCTCATTTAGCATTATGAAAGAGGATTTTAAGTATTTCTGAATAATATTTTAAGTGAATTATCACTCAATTTTTCTGGAAGAATAAATAGTAAAGTTTATGACAATGTATCTCTCCATGATAATAAAATGCATGATGCATTTTGAGGCATTTTTAAAATCTGTACTTTATTATTTGATTGATGCTGCTTAAGACAGATTCACTGGGCATAGTTTGGATAGTGCTTTGATCTTACTGTCATTTCATCATTGACAGCCTTAGGGACAATGCTGTTTCTGTCAGAATTAGCATGATTTCAAGTTGCTATCATTTTCCCTCATTTAAAATTATTTTTTGAAAGTAAAAAGTGAAAGTGGTAGATATTAAAAATAAAAAATAAACACTTTATTTGTTATAGGAGAATACATAGCTAAGATAAGCCTACATTTGTAAATTATTTAAGCACAATTTCAAAAGGAAATTTAATGAATTATTATTTGCATTGGTAATTAAAAATTTGAAAAATATAAGCAATGCAATATAAAATGATACTCACTTAAAATTATTACTGTATATGTGATAGCCTTTTTACCCTATGAGAATTCATAGCTCTGATTCTATAGAAATACATGAACTCACTGCATGTATCAGAAATGTTAATATGTGTATTTATATGTACACAACATGATTTCATACTAATATCACAAATTTCAGTGACACAATTTGTGTGACTTTTGCTTCTTCAAGTAACAAATATCATGCTGGTCCATTTGATCAAGGAGAATTCTACAAACTATGCACGTGCATGATAAAGCTACTTAGGAGAACCATACCTTCAATGTTTTCCAAAACTGGCATCTTTTATTATGACCTCTTGTCTGAATTCTGCTCTTATAAATGTGAATTCCTTATGTCATATGTGACTGTCACTGTTCTCAAACCTGTGGATATAACATGGAGTAGGAAAAATATATGCAACAAGCCAATAAAGTCTCTGTGAGTTATTGTGAAAGGAGCCAGCCAGTAAATACATAAATCTCTAATATTCTGCCAGAGGCAAACCTGTGAAGAAAAATGAGGCAGGGACAGAGTTCTGCTTCCAGAAATGGTAGAAAACATCCTTTTAACCAAGTCTCCTGCTGAGAATACGGGGTGGGGGGGGCAGTGGGGAAAGCAGAAAAAAGTTGTTTTTACATATCTATGTGAAGTGTGAAGGGAGTAAGGATTGTGACACCCAAGATCCCAGAGATAATGGAAGTCCAGCAAATGATCCCAATATTCAGTATGGCTTTTCTCATGAAGGCATTTGATGATTCCAAATCAGAGACTAGAAATCTAAAGAGTGAATAGAGCTTTCAGCAAAATCATGGGGCTGGAAAACAAAACAAGGTGTTGGTGGCCCATTAAAGATGATGGACCCTGATAATTACCCCAAGCTTTCAACTGGCCCATAAAGCTACAAAAAGATAAAGTTTATTGAGGAGTTGGCCAATCCTAAAAGACACTGAGGCCAAGTTCAGTTTATTGTGAATGGTATATGGATAAGCTTGTCCATGGCCATCTGCTTTATAGAAGAAAAGTATGTCGTTTTTGAAGAAGATAGTATCTTGGGATTCTTTTGTCAATGTTATATAAGAAACAACAAGCCCCACATATACAAAAGACAGTAATTGATCAAAAAGCATGTACAATAGCAGACAATAGAGACAAATCCATAGTATATCCAAATATGGCAGGACCTAAAAATAAATATAATAAGGGTTGCTCAGGTGGCTCACTAGTTAAGTGTCCTACTCTTGATTTCAGCTTAGGTCATGATTTCAGCATCGTGAGATCATTCCCTGTGTCAGGCTCCACAAAGAATATGGAACCGCTTAAGATTCTCTCTCTCCCTCTTCCTCTGCCCTTTCCCACTCCACCTGTGCTCTCTTGCTTGCTCTCTCTCTTCCTCCCTCCATCTCTTAAAAAAATAAAATAATAAATAAAATAAAATAAATTAAATTATCAAGAAATTAAATGACATGGTTGGGAATTTCAGGAACTAATTTAAAAGTATAGTAAAGTCTAATAGAATACCCAGAAATGAAAGAAACAATAATTGAAATTAAAGCCTATTTGAATGATACAGAATTAGCCAATGAGAAGGTAAGTCGGTAGAGAATATATACACTAAAATTCAGAAAAACAAAATGAGGGAAACACATAAAAGAGCATAGGAGAGGGTTCGAAGAAAGCTTTAATGTGTATATAGTCAGTGCATAAGGAAAGGAGAATGAGAACGGTTTAAAAGGAACAAGTAAAGAAATAATAGCTGAGAGTTTTTCTGAATTGTCTAGGACCTCAACCAGGAAAAAAATACCAGGAAAAAATGCAAAACATCTAGGTACATTATAGCAAGTCTACTAAAAACCAGAAGTCAAAGAAAATTATGACAGTAGCCAAAGAATAAAGACATATTATCATCAAAAATCTAAACTAAGGTAAATAACTAATTTGTGAAGAGAAGTACATGTAAGCCAGAGAATCAGGAATGATATTGTAAAGTATTCAAAAGAAAATGACTATCAAATTAGAATGCTGCCCCATGGAGATAGTTTTGTTTTAGGGAAGGGGAAATCTAAGATTACATGTTACAGATGTAAGGAGAAATGAAGAATGGTGAATTGATAAGCATATGTGTGAATTTAAATAATTTGCTGCTTGCATAAAACAAAACAATAACATTTTATCACATATTAAACATAGAGAATTGAAATAGATGAATAGAATGCAAGAGGAAGTTAGTTATATATCCTAAGATCTTATGTTATTTGAGAAATGATAAATATAAACTGAAGGAATGAAAACCTAAAAATAGAGAAAAATGGAACCAAATGAATCTTAAAGAATTTTCTTTCTTTTTTTTTTTAAATGAGAGGAGAGAGAACAAAGAAGAGGTACAAAATGAAGTTAAGTGGTAAGACTTAGCCTAAGTTCCAACTCATCAGTATATAACAGAATAAATAATACAGCTAAAATATGAACTTCTTCATATGGAATAAAAATGAAATTGCATGCTACTTATACACATGAAAATATATGAGTATGTAGATTTGACAGTAAAAAATGGGAAACATGCCAACTTTAACAGAAAATTAAGTTCTACTAAATATTAGACAAAGTAAACGTAAAGCAAAAAGCATTACTTTAAAAAAAGAGATATTTTAAGATAATAAAAGTGTCAATTCAATAGGCGCATGTAAGAATTTTAACACCATAGTTTTAAATGTATATGGCAGAATTTTTTAAAACTAAGAAGAGGAATAACAAATCAAAAACCAGAAGCGTATTTTTTTAACCTACTCTCAGTAATTAATAGAATAGCGTAAAAAATCTGTAAGGATATAGAGGATTTGAAAAGCATAATAAACAAGATTGTTTAATTGCCACATATAACAATTAAACTCAACAATTGCAGAGTACACATTCTTTTTAAGTGCCCATGAAACACTGACAGAAATTATCCATATGGTGGGCCATCAAGCAAGTCTCAACACATTTCAAAGCACTGATAAAATATGGAATATGTTCTCTGATCACAGTAAAATTAAGCTAGAAATTAATATAGAAAAATAAGCACAAATTCCCATTTTTTGGAAATTAATTAACATACTTCTAAAAATTATGCATCAAAGAAAAACAAAAATGAGAAAATACTTTAAAAAAACGGAAAACAGTATACTAGTATCAGAACTTAAAAGATGTCCTTGAAAGAGTGCTTTAAGAGAAATATGGAGCTCAAAACATATTTTACATACGAAGAAATGCTGAAAGTCAGAGTTCTATGCATCCACTTTAATGAATTAGAAAACAAACTGCAAATTATACTTAAGAAGGAAAGAAATAATAAAGATCACAATTACTGTAATAGAAAACAAACGTATAATAGAAAAAGCTAACAAATATAAAAGTTGATTCTCTGAAAGGAGTAATTCAATTCTAAACTTGTAAGAAGCCTGAATAAAGAAAAAGAGAAATAAAACATCTATGCCAGGAATGAATCAAGGATATTAGTGCATCATAGAAGCATTTCAGTATTTTCAAATATACTCTATTCTCATCTTATTAACTTCTTTAGTCTCAATTAGCATCACATTATTACTTTTGCAGAAGTTCAAAACAGGGCTGCACATTTTTTGACACTCATTTCCTTTAAGAGTTGCCGACTTTTGTCCTTTTCACTTTCAATTTGGCTGAGCTTGTGAATACTTTGACCGATAGAGTAGGGTAGAGGTGATGCCATGTTACTTCCAAGGGCAGGTCGTAAAAGGCCCTGCAGTTTCCTTCTTGTTTGCTGGTAACAGTAACACTTAGAGTTCCAAGCCACCATGTAAGAAGTCCAACTGATAGGAGTCCGTCACCCCATAAGGATGTCAAACCCAGATAGAAAGGCTGATGTGTAGCTGCTCTGGCCAACACCCCAGCTGGAACCAGCCTTCAAGTAATCCCATTCCAGATGTTGGTGGAGAAGCCTCCGGATGAGTTCACTTCTCAACTCAGGGAGTCACCCTCAGCTGTATTCCCTGTGCTCCATTCAGATTTCCAAACCATGGAATTGTGAGCTTAACAAAATCTTTTGCTCTCAATTTTGAGGTGGTTTGTAATTAAACAATAGACATAAGGAGCACCTAGCTTCTGAGAATGGGAGAATGGTCCCTTAAATGTTCTCCTACTTCTACATTTGGTTTTCTCTTTGTATGAAAACAAGAGTCAATTTTTTTCTTTTTTTAAAATTATTTTTATTAACATATGATGTATTACTTACCCTAGGGGTACAGGTCTGTGATTCATCAGGCTTACACATGTCACAGCACTCACCATAGCACATACCTTCCCCGAAGTTCATAACTCAACCACCCTGTCCCTGCCCCCTCACCCCCCAGCAACCCTCGGTTTGTTTTGTGAGATTAAGAGTCTCTTTTGGTTTGTCTCCCTCCCGATCCCGTCTTGTTTCATTTTTTCCTTCCCTACTCCCCAAACCCCCCACCCTGCCTCTCAAATTCCTCATATCACAGAGATCATATGATAATTGTCTTTCCCAGAGTCAAATTTTAAAATGACAGATCTGATCACATTTCAACTTTTTTTTTTCTTTTTGGGGATCACATTTCTACCTTGTTTAAAACATATTATCGAGTTTGCAATACTCAGTAAAAGAGAGTCAAATCCTCTTTGTGGCTCATGGAGCTCTCTTTGGTGTCTGTGCTTGTCTAATGTGAATTTTAGGGTCAGATCAGTTTACTCTGTTGCATGCTGTTATATAATACATATTTTTCATTACATTTGCTATAATTATGATTTTGTATGTATTTGTGAGATTATGTGATTGATGATTTGCCTTCATGAAATACTAAATTTCTTGAATGCAGGGGCTAGACTAGTTTTGATGATCATTTTATTCCAGGTTCAAAAAAAGAAAGTTTTGAGATGTTAGAGGGAGGAATGATAAAAGAAAGGATACGAGAAAGTAAAATAAAAAAGGGGCAGTTCTAAATAACTGTTTGTGTGATTACAGCATCATCTACTTTGAGATAAGAATGCTTATAGTTTCATTTTGACAGCATTTCTGTGAGCATATTGGGATAGGGCCAGATAAATTAATCGATGAGGAAATATAGTACTATGACCCATAAATAAAAAGTTAAGGGAAACACAATTTGCCAAAAATTGTGCAGGCAAGGTTTTAAGATGGAATTCATAATTTGGAAAAGGGAGATTTTGACAGCTGCTTTAAACTAATAAGACCCCAAAACAAGACTCATTTTGAGACTGTCATTTACATGCCCATCACAATTACAACCATATAAAAAGAAGCATGTATAGCATAATAAAATACTCAAACTTGCCAAGTAGAATGAGGAAGGCATGTCAATCGAAACACTACTTCCTGTGATTTTTTTTCTTTTTCTGTATCATTGACTGTCTTGGTTTTGAAGGACAAATCATGGAATCTATGAGACTGAAAGGATTTTTAATACTAAGCTTGGTTCATTTTTTGGGTGCATATAGTGCTAATTTTTATTAGGCTATGAGATAATGAGAGATAATGAGTTTTGAACATGAGTCAGTTTGTTGTTAAGGAATGTGTTTTGATGCCATTTAGAACTAACACAATATAGGTATTTTAAAAGTTAGCAGAAATGACAATAGAGTTAATAAGATAATTTAATATCACTAGCTTAAGACATATGTGTAAATAAGGTGTACTT
Source organism: Lontra canadensis (assembly GCF_010015895.1). Lineage (NCBI taxonomy): Eukaryota > Metazoa > Chordata > Mammalia > Carnivora > Mustelidae > Lontra > Lontra canadensis. The sequence goes on along the minus strand of NW_022631016.1, from coordinate 23,445,933 downwards.
ATAAATTGGGATTTTTTTAAAGATGGGATCTATTTTGAAACAACAGTTAGTTAAAAGATGAAGAAAATATGAAAATAATATAAAGAATTCATGCTGTGAAAGGACATGTTTTATTTTTATTTTTATTTTATTTTAATTTTTTAATAATTATTTTATTTTTAAGATTTTATTTATTTATTTGACAGAAAGATCACAAGTAGGCAGAGAGGCAGGCAGAGAGAGAGGGGGAAGCAGACTCCCTGCTGAGCAGAGAGCCAGATGTGGGGCTGGATACCAGGACCCTTAGACCATGACCCAAGCTGAGGGCAGAGGCTTAACCCACTGAGCCACCCAGGTGCCCCCATGTTTTAAAGAGAGTGTTCATGGTGTGGCAAAATGTTAGCCAGTGTCTCAAGAGATCAAAATTTCTATGGCATTAGTCCAGCTAGTGATATTTACCAGCACTTAGCCGTCTATAAGATTCTTGGCAAATGCATACAGGTAGGTGTGCAGCAGTGATAATTTACACAATCCAGGTTCTTCTTAGGACTACTACTACCACCACTACTACTTCTTCTTCTTCTTTTCTGCTTTTTGCCACTTGTAAAAATAATGTTCTTTTTCGAGAAAAATTATTTGAGTATAGTTGACACAAATGTTTCGCTAGTTTCAGGTGTACAACATAGTGATTCAACTTCTGTATACATTATGTTCTGTTCACCACAAGTGTAGCTACTACCATTCTATCACCATACAAGATGTCACAATATCAGATTATATTCCCTATGCTGTGCCTTTTATTCCCATGACTTCATAGCAGGAAGCCTGTGTCTCCCACTCCCCTTCACTCATTGTGCCCATCATCCCACCCCGGCCTTCTCTGGCAACCATCAGTTCTCTGTAGTGATAGCTCTAATTCTGCTTTTTTTCATTTCATGTCTTCTCTTATAGAAGTGGTTGATCCAGTTCTTAAATTGTCCTTATTTTTATAAAATAAGACAGGTCCTGACAAAACCACACTAAATTGATCAGAAAGAATATGTGATGGGTGTGATGTCTGTTATACCTGTCACACTTTATTGCCATTGAGCATGCCTGATATCTTTGTTATTCTCTTGCCTATGATGATTTCCTGTCTACAGTTATATTTAACTTATTTTATTCATTTGTCAGGTAAATAAAAATATGAAACTAATGTGCCAGATGATTTCTTTCTTCTGTGGGATGACCTAGGGTTATGGGGCTGGAAATTTAGAAGGTAAGTCAAGATTAGGCAGTTGTTAAAAAAGAAAGAAAGTGGAAATTGTTACCATGATCTTTGAGTATTATAGAGAAATAAAAGAAACTAAGAGAAGGGTGCCCTACCTTTGAAAGGTATGGCACTGGAATGCTTTAATTCATAGAAGGAATTAAGTATAATCTGTCCTTTCACCTCATCCTCATGTTAAATGGTGACATTAATATCATTGCTGACCTTATTCTACTCCCTGTAATGGTAACAACAGCAGCTATAGTAATAGTAGTAATCATAGTAACTGCCATAGTAACACTACTAGTAATTTGAATAATATTGCTAGTCATTTTTTAGTAGTGATGGTGATGATGTGATGGCAGAGGTTGTAATTGGTATTACTATTTTAGGATCCAAGTTCCTAGCTGGGAACACATATTTCACTTGGAAGACTTGATGGGAGAAATTTTAATGAAGGATCATTTGTAGATTTATGGAAAGAATAAATGGAACCAGTAAGAAATAAAAAAGAGACTAGTAACACTGAAAACATCCTGAGCTGGGGCTAAGGAGTTAAAAGAACTGAGTGAGAATTGTAGCCGTCGATGATGAGTCACCTATAGGGTCCACAGTTCAAGATAACGGACATCAGCCACTTCATAGAGGTAGCTCAGTTGGGGAGCCTCTGATATCCTGCGGTGTCTCCATGGGCAGCAGCCAACAGGGAGCCAGAAACATGGGTACCCTGAGGAGACATTCCACAGGAGCAACCTCCCATGGCACGAAACAGGGCAGAGAAGGGTACACGATGGATTTGGAGTGGCAAACAGTGAATGGCCCCCTTAATATGAACAACAACAAAACGATAATGGTTGTGTTTCCTTTGCACTTACTGTGTACCAGAAACTGTTCAAGGTTATGGACATGCAGCATCAGCTCCTTAATGAAAGTTGTTATTCCTGATTTACACAGAGTCACAATTAATGAAAATGAGTTGATGATACCCCCATGTCATGTAAGGGTGAATGTAGGTTGCCTTCTATAGGATTTTAAGCAATAATACCACCCTCCATAAGCACTCATGCCTAAAAGTATGAAGTTCATTATTTTAAAAGAATTGTAGTCCTTGGTATGAGTTAAGAATGATGCAATAATAAGACAGAATTGGTAAATCCTTTTCTTGGATTAGAGACTGCATAAGTCAGGTGGTGGGAGCAGAAATAGTACTAAATTAAGTGGAAAAGAGTAAAAACTTCTTAGAGACAAGTTGAGTCACAGCGAGTCTCCTTATTGACTCGAGGTTCTTTGGTTTTCTATATGGAAAAATAAAAGCACATTCTCAGAATTGTATCTTAATCTGCCACTGAAATATTTAAAAACCTCAGAAATCTAAAAATGAAACAGAACATCAAAGACAAAGGCATAACCAGCCATGTGACATCAACACACTCAATTTTAGGAGCACATCAGTAGTAACATCAGTAGCATGGAGCGTATATTTTTTCCAGAGCTGTGTACATTAATGATTTCTGTAGTGTTGGGAAAGGCACGGCCTTCTGCACTTCCCTTTGAACCCAAGGATTTATTTTTTTCTCCACTTTCTTTATCCTATTTTCCTTTTGATTCGAGGTGCTAGGGAAATGAACTCTAGTGATCTGCAATGGTAACCTTAAGTGGTACTTGTCAAATATGATTTGGTAGTTGAGAAACCAAGAACAAAAGCAGTAAAATTCAGTAGAAAAAAACAGTGAACTGGAGGCAGGGGACCTAGACACCAAACATAACCAGAAACTAGCTATGGGATTTCAGAAAAATCTTTTGCTCTCATTGTGCTATAAGAATTTTACCTCCAGGCAGTCCCCTTCCCCAGAATGACTTGTACTCCAAACGTTCATTTTGTCTGTGTGCTTTCAAGAGCACAAAACACATTTTCCCATAGCAACAGTCTTCTCAAGGAAGCCCACGGTGTCTTATTTATATGTTTCTTCTTGTAGCCACCTGATTGTAGTGTGGTATTTAGGAAGTGCCTTTTATTTTGCCTTATGCTCGACAATGTCAAGCAAGGATCAAGCTAGAATTGCAATTATCTTAGCAATGAACACCCATTGGCATACATGTGTGCATACACAACACACTGAATGGGTTGTCTTTTCCCAATTTTGGATAAAGGCAGATTCTGAGTTGTCATTGTTAAATCCATGACACACTTTTAGGGACAATAGCATATGCTTTTGATCAGACTAACATTTAACCAATATAACCTTCCTGTAGGAGAGGTAATGTGAAAAAATAAGGATTATGCTTATTGAGGAGAGTGAGAAAGATGCTTTTTCATGAAAACATAAAACATAAAAGTTGGTTTTTAAAATTTCTTCCTAAGACCAGAACGCAGTGAGAAATATCTGAAGTATTTTTTTCATAGTCATGTTGATAACCAGGTGATTTAGTAGTTTTTTATAGACAGTTAGGAAGTCAGAAAATATAGCAAGCTTAGTATGAGCCACAAATTCTTTCCACTTCCTTTCCCATGAGATTCCCCATCTGTGTACTAGCTTTGATCTGGAGTCACAAACAAAGACTATCTGTTTATTCAAGAGATCAAATGTTACTTTTGGTACAGACCCTAGGGAAACTCAGAAGAGGGACATAAGCTTTGGGAGTACATTGATTTTCAAAGTCTTGATCTGAATAATCCATGACATATTTAGTTTCTTCGACTGTTAGAAGATATACACGAAGGTGATGAACTCACAAGGCTTTGTTCTCTGAGCATAAATCCCCTCTTTCCCTTTGCGATAGTCTTCTATATATTCACACAGAAAATACTCTAAATGGAAAAGCCAGAGTTATCCATCATTTGTATTCCAAAAGCCTATAATCTGGTAAATATTACCAGAGTTTCTCTAATTTTCCTGTTTTAGTTTTTTAAAAACTGGGTACATACCCCTTAGATGGTTGCTTATTCTTGCATGCCATGCTTTGAGCTAATTTTTCTCCTAAAATTCTTAATAGAGCATACATATTTTTTAAAAGATTTTATTATTTTTTACAGAAGTGTCAGGTTTACACAATTGAACAGAAAGTTCAGAATTCGTATAATCCCACTGTCCCCACACATAAAGTTTCTACCATTACTAACATTTTGTATTAGTGTGGTACTTTGTTTTATAATTGATGAACCAAAATTGATACATTATTTTTAACAAAGCCTATAGATTGTATGAGAAATTGTTCTTTGTATTGTATAATTCTATGAATTTTTGGCAAATGCATAATGTCATGTATCTACATTATAATATTATATAGAGTAATTTCACTGCCCCAGTGATCCTCTGTGTTCTGCATAATTATTCATACCTCCTTCCCTTGCCTCAAACCTTTGCAAACACTTTTCCCAGAAAGTCATATGGTTGAAATCACAGTGTATAGCTTTTTCACACTGGCTTCTTTCATTTAGCAATATTCACCTAAGTTGCCTCCATGTCTTCTCACATCTTAATAGTGCAATTCTTCGTATCTCTGAATAATATTCCATTGTATAGCTGAACAGTGGTTTTTTTTTTTTTACTTTTAAAAATTTAATTTAATTTTTTCAGTGTTCTAAGATTCATTGTTTATGCATCACACTCAGTGCTCCATACAATACATGCCCTCCTTAATACCCACCACCAGGCTCACCCATCCCTCTACCTTTCCCCTCCCAAGCCCTCAGTTTGTTTCTCTGAGTCCATAGTCTCTCATGGTTCATTTCCCCCTCCAATTTGCCCCAATTCACTTTTCCTTTCCTTCTCCAAATGTCCTCCATGTTATTCCTTATGTTCCACAAGTAAGTGAAACCACATGATAGTTGACTTTCTCCACTCAGAAAATCTCCTCCACTCCTGTCCATGTTGATACAAAAGTTGGGTATTCATCCTTTCTGATGGCTGTGTAATATTCCATTGTATATATGGACTATATCTTCTTTATTTATTCACCTGTTGAAGAGCATCTTGGCTCTTTCCATAGTTTGGCGATTGTGAACATTGGTGCTATGAACATTGGGTAATTGGACAGCAATGTATAGAAGAATGAAACTTGACCATTCTCTTACACCATACACAAAGATAAACTGAATTGGATGAAAGACCTCAATGTGAGACAGGAATCTGTCAAAATCCTAGAAGAGAACATAGGCAGTAACTTCTTCAACATTGGCCACAGCAACTTCTCTCAAGATATGTCCTCAAAGGCAAAGGAAACAAAAGTGAAAATGAACTTTTGGCACTTCATCAAGACCAAAAGCTTCTGCACAGCAAAGGAAACAGTCAAACAAAACAGAGAGGCAACCTGCGGAATGGGAGAAGATATTCTCAAATGACACTATAGACAAAGGGCTGATATCCAAGATCTGTAAAGAACTCCTTAAACTTAACACCCCAAAACCAGATAATCATGTCAAAAAATGGGCAGAAGACATGAACAGACACTTCTCCAAAGAAGACATACAAATGGCTAACAGACACATGAAAAACTGTTCATAATCATTACTCATCAGGGAAATTCAAATCAAAACCACATTGAGATACCACTTTACACCAGTTAAAATGCCAAAATTAGCAAAATGCAGAGGATATGGAGAAAGGGGAACCCTCTTACACTGTTGGTGGGAATCCAAGTTGGTGTAGCCATTTTGGAAAACAGTGTGGAGATTCCTCAAAAAATTAAAAATAGAGCTACCCTATGTCCCTGCAATTGCACTACTGGGTGTTTACCCCAAAGATACAGATGTAGTGCACCGTGGTCTGTTTAATTAGTCACCTACATTGGCAGCTACCAATTTAGGGCAATTATGAATAGATCTGCTATACGCAATTTGTATATAGGTTTTTGTGTGGACATACGTTTGAAACTCATTTGGGTAAATCCTCACACCACTGTTGCTGAATTGTATGCTAAGACTATGCTTACCTCTTTAAGAAATTGCCAAACTGTCTTCTAAAATGGCTGTACCAATTTGCATTCCCACTGCAGTGAATGAGGGTTTTTATTTCTCCACATCCTACCCAGTGTTTGGTATTCTCACTGTTTTGGATATTATCAGAGAGGGTTTTGAAGGGGCGGGAGGTGGGAGGTTGGGGGAACCAGGTGGTGGGTATTGGAGGGCACGGATTGCATGGAGTACTGGGTGTGGTGCAAAAACAATTAATACTGTTATGCTGAAAATAAATTTAAAAAATTTAAAAATTTAAAAAAATATATATTTCACAAACTTTTTCTCTTAATCTGTGATGTGTCCTTTCATTTTCTTAATTTTTGTGTCATTTTGTCAATTTCAGTACAAAAGATTTTATTTTGATAAAGTCCAACTTAATAATTCTTTTTCTTTCATAAATCACCACTGTATATCTAAAGAAAATCATCACCAAACTCAATGGTACCTAGATCTCCTCCTTTTCTAGAAACTTTTATAGTTTTGCATTTACATTAGGTCTATAACCCATTTTGAGTTAAATTTTATGAAAAAAAATGTAAGGTCTGTGTCTAGATAATGATGGTGATGATAGTGATGATGGTGATAATTGGCATGTGGATATCCAGTTTCTCCAGCACAATATGTTGAAAAGACTATCCTTTCTTCACTGAATTGTCTTCCCTCCTTTACCAAAGGTTAGTTGACTGTACATGTGTAAGCCTATATCTGGGCTTGCTATTTTGTTCCATTAATCTATTTGTCCATTCTTTCACCAATACCATATTGTCTTGCTTATTGTAGCTTTATAGCAAGTTCTGAATTTGAGTAGTGGCAGTCCTCGAACTTTGTCCTTTTTCTTTAATATTGTTGGCTATTCTGGGTCTTTTGAATTTCTATATAAACTTTAGAATCAGTTTGTCAATAAAAATCATCTTGTTGAGATTTTGATTTGGATTATGTTGAACCTATGCAGCAACTTGGAAAGAACTGACATCTTAATAATATTGAATCTTCTGTATTTGCAAATGAAATATCAGATAAAGGGCTAGTATCCAATATCTATAAAGAGCTTATCAAACTCAATACCCAAAGAACAAATAATCCAATCAAGAAATGGGCAGAGGACATGAACAGACATTTCTGCAAAGAAGACATCCAGATGGCCAACAGACACATGAAAAAGTGCTCCACATCACTCGGAATTAAGGAAATACAAATCAAAACCACAATGAGATACTACCTCACACCAGTCAGAATGGCTAAAATGAACAAGTCAAGAAATGACAGATGTTGGCGCAGGTGTGGAGAAAGGGGAACCCTCCTACACTGTTGGTGGGAATGCAAGCTGGTGCAGCCACTCTGGAAAACAGCATGGAGGTTCCTCAAAAAGCTGAAAGTAGAGCTACCCTATGACCCAGCAATCGCACTATTGGGTATTTACCCTAAAGATACAAATGTAGTGATCCGTAGGGGCACGTGCACCCCAATGTTTATAGCAGCAAGGTTCACAATAGCAAAACTATGGAAAGAACCTAGATGTCCATCGACAGAAGAATGGATGAAGAAGATATACACACACACACACACACACACACACACACACACACACAGGGCAATACTGTGCAGCCATCAAAAGAAATGAAATCTTGTCATTTGCAATGACATGGGTGAGACTAGAGGGTATTATGCTGAGTGAATAAGTCAATCAAAGAAAGATAATTATCATATGATCTCTCTGATATGAGGAATTGGAGAGGCAGGGGAGGGGGGTTGGGGGGTAGGGAAGGAAAAAATGAAACAAGATGGGATCGGGAGGGAGACAAACCATAAGAGACTCTTAATCTCACAAAACAAACTGAGGGTTGCTGGGGGGCTGGGGGTATGGGGGGTGGTTGGGTTATGAACATTGGGGAGGGTATGTGATATGGTGAATGGTATGAAATATGTAAGCCTGATGATTTACATACCTATACCCCTGGGGCAAATAATACATCATATGTTAATAAAAATAATAAAAATTATTGAGTCTTTTTATATGTGAGCATGAAATATCTATTTATTTAAATCTTTGATTTTTTAAATCAGACTTTGCAGTTGTCCTCATGTAAATCCTGTGTATGTTTTGTTAGATTTATGTCTAAGTAGTTATTTGTATTCTTTCGTTACTAATAGGAAATGTACCTATTTTTCATTAGGTCTTTCATCTTTATAAGATATGTATTGATTTAGTCTTAACAGCCTGAAGATTAAGACAGGTTTGATTGTTTACTTACTGTAAATAATTTAAAGACTAGCATTTTCATGTCTTGAACCCACATTTTTATCAGCTCTGCATCTGTTCAGATCTTTGTATTTATAATTTCTGTGTTGTGAAAAGTTAAATTTACTTATGCATGGCTGGAAAGTCCACTTCAGTTTTGTCTTATGACAGTGTAGAATAGAAAGAGAGAGTCTTTCTTAAATTAATGCATCATAGTGAAGTTTCAAGCATTAAGCTCTTTAAAGGATTTTTATAAAATTTACACCTAGTGTTGTCTTTGTCATTATTTGAGATAATATAAAGGAATCCTTGTCCAAATATCCACACTCATAGAGTTAAGCATAAAATTAAATTATCATAGAGATAGAAAAAACTCTTAACAATATATTTAGGAGAGTACAATGGAAATCTTGAAATGTGGAATGAATTTTATACAATCACAGAGAGTTATGCTGGAAAATGTCATAGAAATCATTTTTTTTTAAGATTTTGTTTATTTACTTGGGGTGGGGGGAGAGCAAGAGAGAGAAAGCACAAGCAACAGGGAGAGGGAGAAGCAGGCTCTCCGCCGAGCAGGAAGCCCAGTGTGGGGCTCAGTGTGGGACCATGACCTGGGCCATTTGCATATATAGTTTAAAGACACAAGGATATTCATTTAATTAAGAAGAAGTAGTAAGTAGACACTGTAATTATACACTCTTTATTTTAGTGTCTTTGGAGGTCATAAATGATTGGTCTTCTTAACATACATGAAAATAATTCATGAGAACACTGCCATATATTAAACTTGACTTGGAGGACTCTCATTATTCTGTACAATTTGCTTAAACCAAATTAATTCATAGGAGCATTTGATGAGATAAAGGCACTCAGAATGTACTTAAACCAAAATATTGAAGTCTTAGACTATTTCTCAGTGAATATAGAAGTACCTATTATTCTCATTCAAAAGAGGTCCTGGTTTAGTTTTGGAGAATTGACATGCTAGAATATGCTGTGGATGCCTGTAATATTACTCCATTAGATCTGTTGTCAAAAAATTGCACTTTACATTATCTAGCTGCACACACATTGCATAAATTGCCAGGTTTTGAGATGACTTCTCTATTTGTCTTTGTGGTGTTTTGTAATACGGTGCTAATGTAATGCACTGCTTTGTCTGCCCAGTTCTGCATTTAGAGCTTTATTTGATCAGATTCTGGAAGAAATGCTTTGTATAATATCACATGTGTGTTTCCCAAGTAAACTGCTTGCATTTGTACCTCCATATTTCTTATCCACTTCCTTTTTGCATGGCATTGGCATGCTTCAGAGAAAAGACAGTTTATAGTATATTTGATTACACAGTTAGACATAATAGTTTAGCACAATATGCTGTAATCAGGACTACTCAGAAAAGCAATTTAGTTCTGATCTTGTCAAATTGTGTATTGAATATATAACTCACCCTCACCAGAAAGAGCTACTCTGAGGCAGTAGTGAGCAAAAGACAACTATTATTTGTTGTCATTATTTTCTTTTAAAGAGTAGATTGGTAGAATCAGTTGAACTGTCTTATGACTAATATTTCAATAATCGACTTTTCTGTAAGAGTATAGAGGGGGTGGGTTGTATGGATAATACTATCAAAGTAGTATGAAATAAACTTGAAATAAAAAGTAAAAATAAGGGGTGTTTGGGTGGCTCTCTGGCTTTGGCTCAGGTCATGATCTCAGGGTCCTGAGATTGAACCCCACATCGGGCTTTCTGTTCATCAGGGAGCCTGCTCTGCACCCCCTGCGCTCCCTGCCATGCCTGACTGTCTACTTGTGATTTATGTCTGTCAAATAAATGAATAAAATAAATAAATCTCTTAAAATAAAATCTCTTAAAAAAAGTAGAAGTAAGAGATATGTGTAAAAGATAGGTATTTGTGTGTGAAGCCACAAAATATATTAGAGGAATGAAAGAAGGAAGAAAGGAGAGATAGGCATGGAGAGGAAGATACCCTTCTCCTTTGCTCCTCAGTGCTGACATATAAATGAGAGCCTTTCCAACATTTGACCCCATGATATCTGTGCTCTCAAAACTAGAGCTTGTCTCCTTTGAGCTTCATATGACTGAACTACCAATACTTGCTTTACAAACTCCAACTCCCAATGAAATAATCTGGCTATGATCACAGGTGGTTTTTTATATTTGTGCATTACATTTCTTGTGTGCTTTTCAACTGGGTTCCTTTTTCTTTCTCTTTATTTTCTACTTCTTAATAAAGATAAAAGATTTAAAAATAAAATTTATTTGGTAACGTATTTCTGACCTATCAGAAGTTTCTCGGGGAAGAAGCAAATAACGATAGGCTCAGGAATTTTCCTATTCAAACTAAAGTAATTTTGGTGATCATCAAATTAACAAGGTCTTGGGGAAGCAGGGATTTTTACATAATGTTAAAAGATGTGTAAAAAGATGTAAAGTTTATTGAGTTATTTATCATTAGTTACCCAAACTGAAAAAAGCCTCTACCTTTTGATAAAACAGCCACATTAAATTTACTTATAAAATACACTCATCAACATTTGCTGAATACATGTGGAAGCATACATGTTATTAAATACTGTTTTAATTCAAAACAATAGTAAAAATTGATACAGCAAAACCACCTATCAAGTATGTATTAAATAAATTATGGTATATCCTTATATACTAGCAGGTATATATGGTATATACCTGCTAGTTTCAGAATAAATGAGGTAGGCTATTAGGGAAAATGTATAAAATACAATATTTAGTGAAAAATGAAGGCACAGTTTAGTATGAAGAGTTTGTTCATTTTTATGTAATTATGTGGCTCCTCTTCAGGGATGTTGTGATGATACTCAAATCTGAGGGATGCCTGGGTATCTCAGTTAGTTAAGCATCTGCCCTCAGCTCAGGTCATAATTCTGGGGTACTGGTTTGGAGCTCTGTGTTGGGCTCCCTGCTCAGTGTGGAATCTTATTCTCCCTCTGTCTCTCCCCCTGCTTGTTCTCTCTCTCATAAGTAAAAGCCTTTAAAAAATACTCAAATCTGAGTTTGTATCATATAATTCAACTTTCTTTTATATTGTGTCAAAAATCTAATGCAGTATGGTATTTAATCTGTTTAATTTCCATAAATATGTAAATAGATGATAGGTAGGTAGATAGACACACAGATAGACAAACATACCATGAAAGAGAACATAGCTAAGGAGGAAAGCCCTGGGCTATCCTAATCTGCAATTTGTCCAACTAGATTGTAGAGACATAGTTGTAGAAATTGGTAAGTGTAATTGGTCTTGAAATATGTCAAACCCTGGTGTAAGGTACCTACCTATCTTTTTTTTTTTTTTTTAAAGATTTTATCCATTTATTTGACAGACAGAGATCACAAGTAGGCAGAGAGGCAGGCAGAGAGAGAGGAAGGAAAGAAGGCTCCCTGCTGAGCAGAGAGCCCAAAGCAGGGCTCGATCCCAGGACCCTGGGACCAGACCTGAGCTGCAGGCAGAGGCTTTAACCCATTGAGCCACCCAGGCACCCCAGGTACCTACCTATCTTATTGCAACTAAGCACATATAATTTCTGTTCATCAGTAGTGGAATCTTCTACAAAGCTTTTTTCCCCTTATTAACCTAAAGAACTTTCTTTATTACTAGGAGTCAATATGTCAATAATTTTTTGTAACAAAATAAATGTCATTTTGGAAGGAGTAGGCTAAAAGTGTAGGCTAACCCACATGGGCCCAACAGATATACCATACATCTAGAAAATAACACAATAATATTTAGCATTTTTATCTCAAATTATATTTATAATATAAATCTCTATCTTCTTTCCTAGACAGGAATATTCTCTAGGGCAGACCATGCATCTGTTTTCTTGCAGTTATATCCACTTGAACACTATTGATTCTCAATAAATATCTGGAGAAGGAATTTTGATGATTAAAAATAACACCCTTTGCAACTGAAGGACAAATATCTCTCTGAGTGATCAACTATTAGTTTGTATTTTAGAAACTCTTTCCTAATATAAATACACAATCAACTTATTTGTTCAACTGTTTAAAATAGATTGTAATGCTTACATTGGTGAAAGATTCTAATGTATTCTATTTATTGCTTCCCTTCATTTTAAGGGATTCCTTCCAAATTGACTCTTTGGAGCTACATCAACTCTATTGAATGTAAATAGCTTTTTTTTTCCATCACTTTTTGGGAAAATCTCCATTCCTCTATGTCTAACAGTATACAAATCAATGCATAGCCTAGGGGGACTTCCAGATTATTCCTATCCTTCCAGGTAGACACTTGCACACTCAGTTTTCGTGGAAGTAAATGGCATTCTGCTTTCTTTGGCAGACATGTGTGTTCACTGTTTATAAGGAGACCTCCATGGATCCTTGCATGCATTTCCTCAGCTCCCACTTGGGAGGGAGAGGACTGAATCTCTGGCAAGTAGTAATGTTCTATGAATTGTGTTTTTCTTTCTCACAGTCAGCCTCTCAGTGGTAAGCTAGTTTTTGAGAGCAAGTTGGACTATTTTCGAAGGCACATAAACTATTTTAGGTGACAAGGGGACCATTTGGTGCACTGAAGTAGTAATTTGCTAGTGGCCTACAAGAATTAATGAAGCTTTCAAAGGCATATGACAGACTTGAAAGGATTATGTACCAAAAAAAATTGTTTTAACATAAATGAAAACATCAACTAAAAAAGACATATGGTCTTTCAGAGGATGCAAATTAGAAAAAAAAAATTCCAGTGGATAAGAAGAGACTTGGGAAGGAATGAAAACACACGAATTAACAAAGACAAGCAGAATTTTTGTATAACTTATATAATATGATATGATATAGTATGATATATAATATAACCTATAATATCATGCATATTAAGTCCACAGGAAGTCAGTGACATGTGTTGGAAATGAGTGTGGCATAAATCATTTAAAGCTGATATAAAGGAGTGCCTGGGTGGCTCAGTTGGTTAAGCGACTGCTTTCAGCTCAAGTCATGATCCCAGGGTCCTGGGATTGAGTCTGGCATTGGGCTCCCTGCCCAGTGGGGAGTCTGCTTCTCCCTCTCCCAATCCCCGTACTTGTGTTCCCTCTTTTGCTGTCTCTCTGTCAAATAAATAAAATCTTAAAAAAAGAGAAAGTTGTCAAAATGAACAAAAGGCCATATACTATATAGAGATACTATTTCTGGCATATTAAAAAGATATGGCCACTTAAGTTTTTTTTTTTTTTTTTAAGATTTTTATTTATTTATTTGACAGAGACAAGTGAGAGAGGGAATACAAGCAGGAGGAGTGGGAGAGGGAGAAGCAGGCTCCTCACTCCAGCCAGGGAGCCTGACACAGAGCTCCATCCCAGGACCCTGGGATCATGACGCTTAAGGACTGAGCTACTGAGAACCCCTGCCCACTTGAGAGAGAGAGAGAGAGAGAGAGAGAGAGAGGAGTTTTTCTGTCTCCTGGGCTTTCTCACAATATAGCTCTACTTCTCACTTTTCTCTTAGGTCTGTGCCTGCAAGTGTGATGTACATGAATACCCACAGCCACCTTTACTTTCTTGGCCAACTGAGGAACTGGCAGGAGACCTGAGGAAGGGAGGAAAGTATGTTCATTATTTAATTTTCTTATTCCTCACTCCTTATGCATTTGGTACTTTTCAGGAAGGTGACCCTCTCTGTTTGGGGAACCCTCTCTGTGGAGTGCGCCCTCTCCCCAAAGGGAATTGTCTCCACACAGCGCCCTGTCTTTTGAGGGTTCTGGGAAACACATGGCTCCATGCCTTACTTTATTTTTTTAAACTTTTTTATTTTATATTATTTTTTATTTAAGTTCAATCATCCAATGTATAGTACATCATTAGGTTTTGATATGATGGTCAATTATTCATGCGTTGCATATAACACCCAGTTCTTATCACATCACGTGCCCTCCTTAATGCCCATCACCTGCCTTTCCTTTTGAGAGTAGAGGCAGCAAATGCACAACCTTCTCTTTTGAGGTATACTTTATATTTTGATTGTATTTAAAAAAAAATTTTTTTTATTGATCTCTCCTTAAGTAACACCCATTGAACATGCCATTTATTTCCCTGACAGGACTCTGACTGATTGAAGTTATGTTTCTTAGCGGAAGAAGAATTTACAGCAGAGGGAATTGAGACCTCATAGAGAAAATTTAAAAAATCAGGAGTAACCAGTGAAAGCTTCAATAAACTTCAAATTAGATTCATTAATGTAAAAAAAGAAGAAGGGAAGGAGGGAAGGAAGGAAGGAAGGAAAAGAAAGAGTCAGAAGGAAAGAAAGGAGAGAGAGAGAGAGAGGGAAGGAAGGAAGGAACTAAAAGGAACACTAATGAATTCTTCCTCAACATCTTTAAGAAGTAATTGACCCTACATTATATCACTTTTACAATCCTGATACAGAGATGTGTCTATAGTACTGTTTTTCTCACTTTAGCCCTTCTCCCATGACCTCTCCATTCAAACCAATATTTACAATATTGTTTCAGTTCCTGCAGAAAAACTAGGCAAGATTTTAATTGTTTGAGAGGTTGGGTGTTAGCTTTTTTGGACTCTAAAAACATTGAATCCTGCCTTTTACTCTACTACTCCCATAAATCCAATCTTCCTCCAGTTGGAAAGGTCATGTTCACTCACCTGCTCCATTCTGCACAGATGCCAGGGGAGAACAGTTCTAAGATCTAGTCTTCATTTATCATTTCCATTTACTTTTTTATCCAATCATCATTTAATGGTGTTCTTCCCTAAACTTAAAGTTCATTGGTTTTTAATAAAATTTATCAGGATTCCAAAAAGTCACATGAAATGAACTTACAAATATTGAAATTTTTCACAGACAATGTAGATTTGGGGTGTGATATGCCAAATAACAACTCTGAAAGATAAATGGCATTCAAAATGAATAACTGGTATATGTGAAAAATTATGGATATTCTCATTGAAACTAGGAGATCAAAATCCCTTTACTTAAAATTATTCTAAAATTAGTAAGTATAATTAAATGTGAATTAAAAATAAAAGATAAGAATATGAATCCTGGAATGTAAGAGATATATAGGAGATATCTATCACTGTACCCTGTATTCTGTTTGTCTTACCTAATTTTTTCTCTTTCCTCTTACTGCCTTCTCTCGGGTTCAATAAGTATTTTTTAAGTTCCATTTTAATGTATAGCATTTGTAATATAACTCTTTGTATTGTTTCTTTAGGGATTTCTGTAGTTTGAAACATACATTTTTAACCTTCATATTCTGTGTGGAGCTAATATTGAACCAGTTCATAGGAAAATGTAAGAACCTTGCTACTAAAAGATTGATTTACTTATCTCCTCCCTCCTTTTATGCTGTATTTGTTCTATGTATGACATTTACATACATTACCAACTGCACAAAACTGTGTTATTCCTTTGGGATTAAACATTTATATATATTTTTTAATTATGAAGAAAATATAGTGTATTTTTAGGTTTATCCATTTTTTAATCATTTCTAGTGCTTATTTTTCTTCCTGCAGGTTTGAATTTTCACCTAGTGTCATTTCCTTTTACCCTAATGAGTTTCTTTTATTATTTCTTGTAGTGTATCTGTAATGGGAGTATAATCTTTAGTTTTACTTTATATGAAATATCTTTATTTTACCTTCACTACTGAAGGCCATTTTCATTGCACATAGAATTTTTTAAATAATCAAAAATTTTTAATTTTATTCAGTTAGCATGGAATTCTTAATAACATTCTTTTTCATTTTTTTCTGTCAATAGAACAAAGGTCATTTGTATCCTGGATTCACTGAATTCAACGTGTTATTTTTCCTCTGCCTGCTTTCAAGACTTTTTTCTTTACTTTTGGTTTACTTTGATTTGACCATGATGTAACTACACGTCATTTACTCTATCTGCTTAGAGTTTTCAGATTTTTACTATTTCCTTATTTCTGGGAGATTTTTGGCCATTTAACTTCAATTTTTTTTCAGACTCATTTTCTCCTCCTTTCCTAATTGTTTATTCCTTTTACGCTATTATTAAATTTTTGATATTGTCTTATAAGTCATTTATACTCTATTTTTCATTTTTTTCATTTTTGTGTTCTATGTGATGACTTTTATTGATCTATTTTCAAATTTATTGATTCTTTACTCTGTTAGGTTCAATCTCTGTTTCAGCAGACACATTTTTGTGTGTGTGTGTTCTGTAATTTCCATTTTCTTCTTTGTACAGGTTTTACTTCTCTGCTGAAATTCCCTTTGTAGTCATTAACTATGGCAATGCTTGACATTTTAATTTAGTTTAGATAGAGTTGCTCCTTTAAAATACTTTTCTACTAACTCAGGATATAGATTATCTCACAGTCAATCTTCATTGATGATATTTTCCCTTAGTAGGAGTCATATACATTTTTAATATGTCCTTTAAATTTGGATTATATTCCTTTGAAAATAATGTTACCTAGAGACTCTGGATTTTCTTCTGTTCCTCTGAAAAGTATTCATTTTAGTTTCTTCTGTAAGAGTTACCTTGGCTGGACTCAAACTACAAACTCTGTGCCCCTCAGAAGGGCAGGACCTGGAAAGTCTCTCCTTTTAGTCTTAGTACAGCTGCATATTGTCTGCCCAGTGAATGTCTAGTTTAGGGGTCAGCTGGGATTTAAACAGGACTTATATATCAAGGCTTTCCTATGTGCCAAAATAATCCTCAGAAACGATCCTGTTTCAATTTTCTGTTGCTGCTATACCAAATTGCCACAAATTTTATGGACTTAAAACAATAGAAATTTATCATCTTACAGTTCTTATGTCAGAAATCCAACAAGGGTATCACTGGGTAAAATCAAAATGTTGGCAGACTGAGTTCCTTTCCAGAGGAAATCCATTTTATTGTCTGGTTTCTAGAGTTTTCTCCACACTCCATCACCTGTGTCTCCCTTCCTCCATTTTCAAAGTCAACATTGCTGCATCTTTCCTTCTTCTGTGGTCATATCTCTCTCTGACCATCAAAAGGAAAGCCTCTCCACTTTGAATGACTCATGTGATTAGCTTTGGCTCTTTGGGATAATCCAGGATAATCCTCCACCTCAAGGTTCTTAATCTTAAACACATCTAAGAGTCCCTTGTGCTGTGTGAGGTAACATATTCACAGGTTCCAGGGACATTGATGTGGACATTTTATATAAGGATCATTATTCTGCCCATTACACCATACTATCCCATAGGCATTTACGACAAGATGATATAGAAAAGCCCTCATCAAGAGGTAAGGGCCTCCTTAAATTTGGACAGGCTTGTAACTTGCATGGAAGTTGTGAAGGTTAATTTTATGTGTTGACTTGATTGCACTAATGGAGGCCCAAATAGCTGGTAAACATTATTTCTGGGTGTAGCTGTGAGGGTGTCTCTGGAAAGAGATTGGCATTTGAATCAGTAGAGTGAGTACAGAAGATCACTCTCACCAGTGCAGGTGGCCATCACCCAACCTGTTGAGACGCTAAATAGAACAAAAAGGTGGAGGCAGAGTGATTGTGCTCTCTCAGCTGGAACATCTGTCTTCTCCCGCCCTCAGAGAGTGGTGTCCCTGATTTTCCTGGCTTTGGACTTGAACTGAATTATACCATTGGCTTTCCTGGTTCTCCAGCTTTCTGGCCTCGGATCTTGGGACTTCCAGACCTCCACAGTCAGGTGAGTCAATTCTTTTAATAAATCTCCTCATACATATGTCCTTGATTTTCATTCTCCTGAGCAATCCTAACACAGAAGTAATGCTATGTAATTTCCAAGAGCAGGTGATATAGGTTAATACAGCTTTTACTACTTTTGTTGGTTTTGGACAACAGTCCTAACTGAAATATGCATTGGCAGCTGACATTAACCAACAGTTGTGTAAGTGACAGTCTTTAAGATGACATTAGCTCCATCCTCTATCTAACCACAACTATGTGAGAGATGTCCAGAGAGTTGCTTAGCTGTACACATTTGACCACTAAAACTATAAAGAACATATTTTATTGATTATTGTTGTTTTAGATATTAAGTTTATATTTATTATTCAGCAGTAGACAACCAACACTTTCATAGGTTCTCTTCTTTCTGGGTTTTCCACTCTTGATTTTTAGCTGCTCTGTTTACCCCAAATCTTGTCCTCTGGTTCTTCAAGCCAGTAAAACTGTAGGATTCTGTGCAGCTCTAGCTGCCCTCTGTGGTGCTAACTTCAACCTGCTTTCAGGCCAACTACTGTGACCCATGAAGTGTCATTCCTTTCTTTCAAGTGTAGAATCTTCTCAATATTCTGCCCACTTTTGTTAATTTTCTAATAGTTGTTTGGTTTTGGTTTTATTCAGAATTTATAACTGTTGCCAGTGTCCATTAGAAACATCTATGTCATTGCCAGAAGCAGAACCACTAAGATCAATAGATTTTTAAACATATTAGGTTGTCAAATTCGTATTTTAGATAATTTCAAATATACAGAGCAGTATGTGTGCTGATGTACCATAGACATGTAGAAACTCCATTTCAGTTTATGAAGTCTTAGTAAATTTATTAAATCCAAGTTATGATGATGTATTTGCTTCAGATATTATTTTACTCTTAAGAAAAAAATCACTGAAAAGGCATTTGGATCTATCCTTCTTTGACCAGACTTACATTTCTAGCATAAATTCTATATGGTACATTTAGAAATATACAGAGTTAGATTAAAGCTGTTAGTATTCTACTGGGAATTATTCATTAATATTTATAAATGGGAAAAGCTTTTAATTTTACCTGTGTGTATGCATAACTAATTGGGTTGTTACAAAACAGATGGTAGATTTAGAAATAAATTAAATGATTTTCAGTTTTTCTGAAAGTTATCTCTACAAAGATTTAAATAAATATTAATTAATTTTTCCTGAGAGATTTAATAGCACATGGTTTAAAATCTACCTTGGCTAAGTGCTACTTTAGTTAGTACATTTAGTTTACATTTCATTTGTTTTCTATCCATTTTTGTCAACTGCCATTTGTTTAAAATATGGTTATCTTGTCCACATATTATTTTATAAGTGTTTCACTTGTTATTAAATATTCATTGAATTTCAATTTTTTTCTGTTGTTTATTTTTCCATGTTGGTCAGGTATTAACTCTATACTACTCTTTTAAAATTTATTGAGATTTGTTTCATTACCAATCATGTGTTCAACTTATTGAATGCCCCATATGTCCTTGAAAAGAATATGCATTCTCTTCTTGTTGGCCATTTGGTGGAATTTTCTATAGATATCAATATGTTATGCTGTCTGATACTATTATTTAAGTCTTTTATATTCAAATTGACTTTGTGAGTTATTTTTGTATCATTGAGATGATAAGAGGTATGTGTTGGCATCTCCAACTATACTTGTTAATTTGTCTATTTCTCCTTTTACTTCTCTGAGTTTTTGCTTTTATGCATTTAGAAATTTAGTTATTAGGAACATATATATTTGGAATTGTTACAGTTGCTTATTGAACTTACTCTTTTATTACTGTGAATTATCCTTCTTTATTCTTGTGTTGGTTGAAACCCTCTCAAGAGCTTACCTGTTGTAATCTGAAAGTGGCCTCCATATGTAGAGGATAGGGAGAGAACAAAGAAAGAGGCAGGACAAACTATATTGGCAGGTGGCAGTTTTAGTATACAAAGAAAACTTACATATGAGGCTTGTCTTGGGTAGCAGCAAGATGAATGTATCCCTCCATGCCCCTGCCAAATCTTAAAAGTTTATGAAGAAGCTAACTGGGTTTAGTCATGTATACTGTGCAGGTGCTCTCAACACCACATCATTATCTTAAGGCTTATGCCTTGGAGCCGTCTCCGGGAATGGGAAAGACAAAGAAACCTACATTACTAGGACTGGTGAGGTGGTGAGGAGCCTCCAGTCACCTGGGTTCTCTTCAACTGGCAGTCACATTTTTTTCAATGACCGCTCCACCCAAAGCCTGCTAATATTTTTTCTTGTGAAGTCTACTTTGAATTATATTGCACAGCCACTTTGATTTCTTCTAATTAGTGTTTGTGTGTTACATATATTCCATTATTCATTTTTAGACTATTTTATTTTATATTAAACATGGTTTTCATACAGAGAGAGTATAATTAGTTTTTATTTTTAAAGACAATAAAGCAATGTATACTTTTTAATGAGGATTTTTAGGCCCTTTTTACTTAGTGAGATTATCAATATGGTTGGTCTAAATGCTACCATTCCAATCATGTATTTTTCAATTGCCTACTCTATTCTTTATAAGCTATTTCTCCCTTTTCTACCTTATTTTAGATTGAATATTTTGAATTAACAAAGTTTTTTTTTCATTAACAGAGTATAGATAAAATATTTTATTTTATCTTAACTAAAAACTTATTAGCAATAGTGTTTTAAATATCATAGTTGTATTTTTAGTGATTAGTCTAAACTTTTAACTATGCATCTTTAACTTATCACAGTATTCCTTCAAATAATATTATGCCAGTTTATGTTGAATGTAAAAATTTTTACATCAATATATTTCCTCCTCCATCCATTGTGCTATTTGTGTAATAGGGATTTTAGTTCTACATATGATACATCTCCTCTAATTTGCTGCTATTTTAAATTTTATTTTTAAAATGGATTATATTTATTTCTTCTTCTTCTTCTTCTTTTTTTTTTTTTAACACTAATTCCATCACTCATCCCCCTTCTACCTCTCCTTTGCAGCTACCAATTTGTTCTTTGAATTTAAAAGTCTGGTTTGTTTGTCATTTTTTTGTTCATTTGTTTGTTTCATTTCTTAAATACCACATACGGGGTGCCTGGGTGTCTCAGTGGGTTAAAGCCTCTGCCTTTGGCTCAGGTCATGATCCCAGGGTCCTGGGATCGAGCCCCACATCAAGCTTTCTGCTCAGCAGGTAACCTGCTTCCCCCCCTCCCCGCCTGCCTCTCTGCCTACTTGTGATGTCTGTCTGTCAAATAAATAAATAAAATCTTAAAAAAAAAAACAACATATGAATGAAATCATATGGTATTTGTATTTTCTGTCTGACCTATTTAATTTATTTCATTTATCATTATACCTTCTGGGTCTATCTGTGTTGTTGCAAATGGCAAAACCTCACTCTATTTTTTATTAATTATTTTTATTAACATATAATATATTATTTGCCCCAGGGGTACAGGTCTATAAATCATCCGGCTTAAACATTTCACACCACTCACCATAGCCCATACCCTCCCCATTGTCCATAACCCAACCACTCTATCACTAACCGCCCAGCCCCCAGCAACCCTCAGTTTGTTGTGTGAAATTAAGAGTCTCTTATGGTTGGTCTCCTTCCTGATCCCATCTCATTTCATTTTTTCCCTCCCTACCCCCCACAACCCCTGTCCTGCCTTTCCAATTCCTCATATCAGAGAGATCATATGAAAATTATCTTTCTCTGATTGACTTATTTCGCTCAGCATAATACCCTCTAGTTCTATCCATGTCATTTCTAATGACAAATTTCATTTCTTTTGATGGATGCACAGTATTGCCTTGTATATATATAACATATCTTCTTCATCCATTCATCTGTCGATGGACATCTAGGTTCTTTCCATAGTTTCGCTATTGTGAACCTTGCTGTTATAAACATTGGGGTGCACGTGCCCCTATGGATCACTACATTTGTATCTTTATGGTAAATAACCAGTAGTGCGATTGCTGGGTCGTAGGGTAGCTCTATTTTCAACTCTTTGAGGAACCTCCATGCCGTTTTCCAGAGTGGCTGCACCAGCTTGCATTCCCACCAACAGTATAGGAGAGTTCCCCTTTCTCCACATCTGCGCCAACATCTGTCATTTCCAGACTTGTTTATTTTAGCCATTCTGACTGGTGTGAGGTGGTATCTCATTGTGGTTTTGATTTGTATTTCCTTAATCCCGAGTGATGTGGAGCACTTTTTCATGTGTCTGTTGGTCATCTGGATGTCTTCTTTGCAGAAATGTCTGTTCATGTCCTCTGCCCATTTCTTGATTGGATTATTTGTTCTTTGGGTGTTGAGTTTGATAAGTTCTTTCTAGATTTTGGATACTAGCCCTTTATCTGATATGTCATTTGTGAATATCTTCTCCCATTCTATCAGCTGTCTTTTGGTTTTGTTGACTGCTTCCTTTGCTGTGCAGAGAAAGGGTTTTGATCTTGATGAAGTCCCAATACCTCATTTTTGCTCTTGCTTTCCTTGCCTTTGGCAATGTTTCTAGGAAGGAATTCCTGCGGCTGAGGTCAAAGAGGTTGCTGCCTGTGTTCTTCTCAAGGGTTTTGATGAATTCCTGTCTCACATTGAGGTCTTTCGTTCATTTGGAGTCTATTTTTGTGTGTGATGTAAGGAAATTGTCCAGTTTCATTTTTCTGCGTGTGGCTGTCCAATTTTCCCAACACCATTTGTTGAAGAGGCTGTCTTTTTTCCATTGGACATTCTTTCCTGCTTTGTTGAAGATTAGTTGACTATAGAGTTGAGGGTCTATTTCTGGGCTCTCTATTCTGTTCCATTGATCTATGTGTCTGTTTTTGTGCAAGTACCATACTGTCTTGATGATGACAGCTTTGTAATAGAGTTTAAAGTCGGGAATTGTGATGCCACCAACTTTGGCTTCCTTTTTCAACATTCCTCTGGCTATTCGGGTTCTTTTCTGGTTCCATATAAATTTTAGGATTATTTGTTCCATTTCCTTGGAAAAAAATTGATGGTATTTTGATAGGGATTGCATTAAATGTATAGATTGCTTTAGGTAGCATAGACATTCTCATAATATTCGTTCTTCCAAATAATAAGCATGGAACGCTTTTCCATTCCTTTGTGTCTTCCTCAATTTCTTTCATGAGTACTTTATAGTTTTCCGAGTACAGGTTCTTTGCCTCTTTGATTAGGTTTATTCCTAGGTATCTTATGGTTTTGGGTGCAATTGTAAATGGGATTGACTCCTTAATTTCTCTTCCTTCTGTCTTGCTATTGGTGTGTAGAAATGCAACTGATTTCTGTCCATTGATTTTATATCCTGACACTACTGAATTCCTGTACGAGTTCTAGCAGTTTTGGAGTGGAGTCTTTTGGGTTTTCCACATAAAGTATAATATCATCTGCAGAGAGTGAGAGTTTGACCTCTTCTTTGCTGATTCAGATGTGTTTTATTTCTTTTTGTTGTCTGATTGCCGAGGGTAGGACTTCTAGTACTATGTTGAATAGCAATGGTGATAGTGGGCATTCCTGCTATGTTCCTGACCTTAGGGGAAAAGCTCTCAGTTTTTCCACAATGAGAATGATATTCGTGGTGGGTTTTTCACAGATGGCTTTTATGGTATTAAGGTATGAATCCACTATCCCTACTAGTGAAGAGTCTTGATTAAGAAAGGATGCTGTACTTTGTGAAAAGCTTTTTCAGAATCTATTGAGAGTATCTTATGGTTCTTGTTCTTTCTTTTATTAATGTATCATATCATATCGATTGATTTGTGTATGTTGAGCCAACCTTTAGCCCAGGAATAAATCCCAAGTGGAATTTTGGATCCTATTGGCTGGTATTTGGATGAGAATTTTCACATCCATGTTCATCAAGGATATTGGTCTGTAATACTCCTTTTTGGTGTGGTCTTCATTTCGTTTTGGGATCAAGGTAATGCTGGCCTCATAAAATGAATTTGGAAGTATTCCTTCCATTTCTATTTTTTTGGAATAGTTTCAGCAGAATAGGTATTAATTCTTCTTTAAATGTTTGGTAGAATTCTCCTTGTGAATCCGTCTGGCCCTGGGCTCTTGTTTGTTGGGAGATTTTTGATGACTGCTTCAATCTCCTTACTGGTTATGGGTCTGTTCAGGTTTTCTATTTCTTCCTGGCTCACTTTTGGTGGTTTCTATGTCTAGGAATGCATCCATTTCTTCCAGATTGCCAAATTTGCTGGCATATAGTTGCTCATGTTATGTTTTTATAATTGTTTGTATTTCCTTGGTGTTGGTTGTGATCTCTCCTCTTTCATTCATGATTTTATTAATTTGGGTCCTTTCTTTTTTTGATAAGTCTGGCCAGAGGTTTATCAATCTTATTAATTTGTTCAGAGAACCAGCTCTAAATTTTGTTGATCTGTTCTGCTGTTCTTTTGGTTCTATTTCATTGATTTCTGCTCTGACCTTTATGATTTCTCTTCTGCTGGGTTTAGGCTATCTTTTCTGTTCTTTCTCCAGCTCCTTTAGGTATAGGGTTAGGTGGTGTATTTGAGACCTTTCTTGTTTCTTGAGAAAGGCTTGTATAGCTATATACTTTCCTCTGAGGACCGCCTTTGCTGTATCCCAAAGATTTTGAACAGTGTGTTTTCATTTTCATTTGTTCCATGAATTTTTAAAATTCTTCTTTAATTTCCTGGTTGACCCATTCATTCTTTAGTAGGATGCTCTTTAGCCTCCACGTACTTGAGTTCTTTCCAACTTTCCTCTTGTGATTGAGTTCTAGCTTCAGAGCATTGTGGTCTGAAAATATGCAGGGAATGATTCCAGTCTTTTGGTACTGGTTGAGACCTGATTTATGACCCAAGATGTGATCTATTCTGGAGAATGTTCCATGTGCACTAGAGAAGAATATGTATTCTGTTGCTTTGGGATGAAATGTTCTGAATATATCATGATATCCATCTGGCCCAGTGTGTCCTTTAAGGCCTTTATTTCCTTGTTCATCTTTTCTTGGATGATCTATTTCAGTGAGGGGGGTGTTAAAGTCCCCTACTGTTATTGTATTATTGTTGATGTGTTCCTTTGATTTTCTTATTAATTGGTTTATATAATTGGCTGCTCTCATATTACAGAGCATAGATATTTAAAATTGTTAGATTTTCTTGTTGGACAGACCCTTTAAATATGATATAGTGTCCTTCCTCATCTCTTATTGTAGCCTTTGTCTTAAAATCTAATTTATCTGATGTAAGGATAGCCACCCCAGCTTTCTTTTGATGTCCGTTAGCATGGTATATTTTTTTCCACATCCTCACTTTAAATCTGGAGGTGTTTTTCGTCTAAAATGAGTTTCTTGCAGACAGCATATCGATGGGTCTTGTTTTTTTTAATCCATTCTGATATCCTGTGTCTTTTGATTGGGGGATTTAGCCCATTCACATTCAGGGTAACTATTGAAAGATATGAATTTAGTGCCATTGTATCGCCTGTAGCTTACTGTTACTGTATGTTGTCTCTGCTCCTTTCTGGTCTATTACTTTTAGGCTCCCCTTTGCTTAGAGGACCCCTTTCCGTATTTCTTGTAGGGCTGGTTTGGTGTTTGCAAATTCTTTTAATTTTTGTTTGTCCTGGAAGCTTTTTATCTCTCCTATTTTCAGTTACAGCCTAGATAGATATGGTAGTTTTTAGCTGCATATTTTTCTCGTTTAGTGCTCTGAATATATCACGTCAATCCTTTCTGGCCTGCCAGGTATCTTGGATAAGTCTGCTGCCAATCTAATATTTCTACTATTGTAGAAATCCTGAACTGCTTCAGGAATTTCTCTTTGTCACTAAGACTTGTAAGTGTTAGTATTAGATGATGGGGTGTCGACTTATTTTTATTGATTTTGAGAGGAGTTCTCTATGCCTCCTGGATTTTGATGCTTGTTCCCTTTGCCATATTTTGGAAATTCTCTACTATAATTTGCTCCATTATACTTTGTGCCCCTCTCTCTCTTTCTTCTTCTTCTGGGATCCCAATTATTCTAATATTGTTTTGTCTTATGGTATCACTTATCTCTCGAATTCTCTGCTCGTGTTCCAGTACTTGTTTGTCTTTCTTTTGCTCAGCTTCTTTATTTTCTGCCATTTGGTCTTCATTATCACTAATTCTCTCTTATGCCTTATTTATCCTCCATTTTTGATTGCACCTCATTAATAGCTTTTTTTTAATTTCAACTTAGTTAGATTTTAGTTCTATTATTTCTCCAGAAAGGTATTTTATTTCTCATGAAAGCAATCCTCTAATATCTTCCATGCCTTTTTTGAGCCTAGCTAGCACCTTGATAATTGTCATGCTAAACTCTTGTTCTGACATATTACCAATGTCCATATTGATTAGGACCCTAGCCATTGGTACTGCCTCTTTTTTTTTTTTTTTTGTGGTGAATTTTTCCACCTTGTCATTTTATCCAGATAAGAATATATGGATGATAGAGTAAAATACCAAAAGGGTGACAAAGACCCCAGGAAAATATACACTAACTAAATTAGAAGAGACCTAAAACTGGGGGGAGAAAAAAAGGGGGAAAAAGAACTAAAAAAGTAAAAAAGTTAAATATATATATAAAATATATATATTTTACTTATATATATAAAAGTATATTTTATATATATATATAAAATATATTAGACTGGCTAATAGAACAGAGCCACACCCACTTGACTTTGGGTTATTCTAGTCTCTTAGAAGAAACTTCCTCCCAAAATTTATAAAGAAAGAAAAAGTTAGATATATATAAAAATAAGGGTAAACATGATGAAGGGATGGAATATGACTATAAAGATGAAAATTCAAAAAGATTCTAAAAAAGGAATGGATAAGATAATTTGGTTGGGAAAAGAAAAAAAAAAGAGAGAATGTGATCAGGCTGGAGCTAGATTTAGGGTATATTTTGTTTTATTAGAAGAAATTATATCCCAAAATTGTAAAGAAAAAAACCTATATGTATACAAAAAATAAGGTTAAATACACTGAAGGGATAAAATATGAATATAATAATGAAAATTTAAAAAGATTTTTAAAAAAGTTTTTGATAAGATAAAATAGTTGAAAACATTAAAAGAGGAAAAATTAAAAAAATAGAATAAGAAAAAAGTAAAATTAAAAAAAATTAACTTTGCAAGACTAAAGGATCAAGGGGAAAAAGTCATGACTTCTATGTGTTGCTTTCCCTTAGTTTCGGAGTTCTGCAGTTCTTGTTAATAAGTTAACTTGATCTTGGCTGGATGTTCTTTCTGATCTTCTTGGGGAGGGGCCTGTTGCAGTGAGTATCAAATGTCTTTTCCCAGGTAGAATTGCACTGCCTTGCCAGGGCCAGGCTAAGTAATCTGCTTGGGTTCATTCTTGGTAGCTTTTGTTCCCTGAATGCTTCTGTAGAGCTCTGGAGGACAGGAATGAAAATGGCAGCCTCCCAGTCTCTGGCCTGGAGGAGCCAAGAGCTTGGGGCCCCACTCCTCAGTGCACCCTCAGAGAAAAGCAGTCATCACTCCTGTCTCCTTTGTCTCTGGTCGTGTTCTGAGCTCACCTGGCCTATGACCAAGCATTTATATCTCTGGTGCACAGCCCTGTTTGGAGTCTCCCAAACCCAGGAAATTCCTGCAGTGCGCTCTCATGCCATTCCTCCTGGAGGATGAAGGAGGGGGTCTCTCCGGATCTGCCACTTGTGGGCTCCCGGATTGAAAAGTGGCTTGACTCTGCCATGGATCATGGTTTAAGGGAACCACTGAGCTCAGAGCCCCCACCTCCACTTTGTCTCTGTAGCCAGCTTCCCCGCTGTGAAACCTGAGAGCTCTGCCACACTCAGACACCCCCAGTCTTTCTGTGACCCTGCGGGTCCTGAGATCACACTGTCCCCACGAGGGCTCCACCCCTGCTTAGCCTTAGAGCAACGTCCCTCAGTGGAGCAGACTTCTAAAAGTTCTGCTTTTGTGCTCTGCTGCTCCACTGCTTGCTGGGAGCTGGCCCCTCCCCGCTGTGGTTTATCTATCCTTGCATGGGATTCACTTTTCTGCATGTCCTACCTTCCCAAAAGTGGTTGATTTTTTGTTTCTTCCCTTCTATCTCCTGTGGAGTTTATAGGTGTTCGGAATGGTTTGATAACTATCTAGCTGAACTCCTAGGACCTAACACTATTTCAGCTTTTTACTCCTCCACCATCTTGCTTCCGGCAAAATCTCATTCTTTTTTGACTGAGTAATATTCCCCTGCATGTATATATGTGGATATCTCATATTTTCTTTATCCACTTATCTATTGATGGACACTCAGGTTGCTCCATATCTTGGCTATTATAAATGATACCATAATAAGCATAGAGGTGCATATATCTTCAAATTAGTATTTTTGTTTCCTTTGGGTAGATAATGGGTAATGGGATTATGGGATCATATGGTAATTCTATTTTTAATTTTTTGAGGAACCTCTGTACTTTTCTCCACAATGACTGCCAACAGTGCCCAGTGGTTCCTTTTCTTCACATGTTTACCAACACTTGTTATTTCTTCTGTTTGATTCTAGCCATTTTGACAGATGTGAGATTATATCTCATTATAGCTTGATTTGCATTTCCCTGATCATTAGTGATGTTGAACATCCTTTCATGTTTCTGCTGGCCATCTGTATGTTTCGTTGGAAAAATGTCTGTCTATTCAGGTCCTCCGCCCATTTTTTAATTGGATTATTTGTTTAAAATAATTGCTAAAAATAAATAATTTTCTAAATATTGAGAAGTGAAATGATATTTTTATATGTATTTACCTAAACATTTACCACTTATGGTATTCTATCCCTTTGTATAATTCCATGTTTTGTCTACTGTCATTTTTTTTCTTTAAGATTTCTTGTCAAAATTCCTTTAACATGTTTCATAGTGAAAGTCTGCTAGCATCAGCTTCCCTTAGCTCCAATCATCTAACAAAGGTCTTTTTTCCTCTTCATTTTAAAATATGTTTTGACTAGATGTGATATAAATACTATATCCATAAGAATAACAAATGTACTTTATTAACAAATTCTTTGTTTTGTTCCTAAAGATAGTACTGCCATCCCTTCTGGAGGATGTAGTTTCTCATAAAAAGCTTGTATTAATTTTAATGTTTGTTATTCAGTTTATTTTGTTTTCATATTGTTGAGTTTCTTTGATACATAGATTTCATGCTTTTGATTATTAGTCAGAGTTTGAAAAAAATGTTATCTTTCTACTCTGGCCTTCTTGTACACCAATCAGAGATATGTTCAACCAAATGTTATTGGCCCACGGATTACTAAGACTTTTCATTCTTTTCTGTCTTTATTCCTGTCTATGTTCCATGTGAATAATTTGCATTGCTTTTCAGGCTTATTTAATTTATTCTTCAGAGTCTACTATGCCATTAATCATACCCAGTGGATTTTTTCTTCTATTCATTTATTTGTAATAGCTTTATTGAGTTTTAGTTGATACACAAGGAACTGTATATGTTTAATGTGTGAAATTTGATGAATTTGGACATGCACATAGCATGATACCAACACCACAATTAATTAACAGATATATCCAACTTTTCCCAGAAATTCCTTCTTTCCATTATTTGTTGCTTTTCATTTGGATTTTTTGGTGTATGTAAGAACACTTAACATGAGATCTATCTATTCTTAACAAATGTTGAAGTGCACAGTACCATATTCTTAACTATAGATATTCTGTTGAACAGCAGATCTATAGAACTTATTCAGCATAACTGAAACTTCATAGCCACTGAATAACAACTCCCCATTTCTTCATTCTCCAGCTCTGACCATCATTATTGCATTCCTTTCTTCTGAGCTGGATTACTTTAAATAACTCATGTTAGTGGAATCCTGCAGTATTTGTCCTTCTGTGATGATACTTATTTCATTTAGTAGGATGTCCTCCAAATTCATCTGTGTTGTCACAAATGACAGGATTTCTATCTATTTTTTAAAGCTGAATGATATTTCTATGATATATGTATATACATTTTCTTTATATATGGATCTGTCAATAGATTCTTGGGTTGGTAAAGCTACAGCAATGAAAACAATATTATACTGGCATTAAGAGAGACATATAGACCACTAGAAAAGAATATAGAGTTCAAAAATAAACCCACACATATATGGTCAACTGATATTTGACAAGGTTGACAAGAACACACCATGTGGAAAAGATAGTCTTTTCAACAAATGATATAGGAAAAACTGGATATCCACATGCAAAAAATTAAAATTGAATCTTTTTATCACATGCAAAAATAAACATAAAATTAAAGGCTTAAACTTGGGATCTGAAACTAAAACTCATAGAAGAAAACATAGTGAGAAGCTTCTTGACATTGGTCTTGGCAATGGTTTCTTGGATATGATACCACAAGCATAGGCAACAAAAGCAAATATAATAAGTGGGACTACATTTAATAAAAAAAAAAGATTTTTAATTTTAGATAGTAAATTTTGATCTTTTTTATATCCTCCATTTCCTTCCTCATAACCTTCATGAATTTTTTGGAAAATCTTTATTTTACCTTTGATACATTTATTGTATTGTCAACTTATTCTACTATATCATGTTTGGGTTTCTCTCTACTGGTTATTTTTCACATTTTCCCATTTCTTAGCATGTCTAGTAACTTACTGTTGTTGAACATCTTCTGATCTTTTTAGCTTTTGTTTAATAAATGTTTGTTTCTCTTTTCTGATTGGCTATTTTACTTCTGTATGATCATTTTGAGGTTTATTTTAATGTTTTATTAAGATTGTCTAAGATAACATTTACTTTCTGAGTAGTTTATCTTCATTACTTAGGCATGACCCTCTGGAGTTTCTAGTAAATGCTGTATTTAATTACTGAAGACTTTGTGATCTGGGGGGGTTGTAGGGGGAGGGGCAGAAACAGTTCCCAGCTTTTTGCAACTTCTGGGAACGATTCAGCTTCTAGCTACTCACTCTGTTGCATCACCCTGTGGAGTTAGGTCCTAGACATGAATATCTTAATATTCAATAAAGATTCAAGGGAATGCAGACTTTTGAAGTTCTTTTCTTGACTCTTTCCCTCTCTTTAGATCTCTGTCCCACCACCTGCAGCTACATCTATGAACTCTGATCTGTGTCTCCTCAATTTAGTAAGACTGCCACACTCTATTGATCTTCTTTCCTGCCCTGTGATTCAGAATATGCCCCCTGGCATGAAGCCTGGACAATCTCAGGTTCACCTCATTTTTCCTTTTCTCAGTATTACAGCCCCACATTCCCTGTTGTCTATTGTCTGAACACAGTTAAGTACATTTTATTTAGTTATTTAAAACAGAAGGCCAAATTCAGTCCATCTTACTCCATCATTGCAAAGATGAGAGGGAGGAAAGATAAACATTTTTTTTTACTATCATAATTTTAAAATCTCAGTCTTTTTCAGTTTGAAAATATAAAACCCATGAATATAATAAATGTCATGATAAATTCAAAGAAAATAAATTGATGTTGTATGTTCTTGAGATCAATACTCATTTTAAAATTAAGTTATTTATGTATCTGAATATTTCATCTACTAGATAAATACAAACATGTAAACAATGATTGTGAGATGTATGGTTTATTCTGTTATTCTAAATATGTAAGTCAGTCTCAGGCAATTAGAAAATAGACACAGCCAAAGGTTTGATTTCTTCCATATAGAACTACATACTTCAACTGGCACTTTTCTTACTGTATAGATAAATCCAATTATAACAAAAATGCAGCAAAATTAAACATAATATATTTTTTAAAAATCTTTACTTGAGAATTCAACAATATCAAAATTTCATCTTTCAAATAAGATGAAGCATGTCAGGTCCTTTAGAAAACTCCTGTGCCTGTAAAATAATTAATTGTGAGGTTTAAAACAATATTGACCACATAAAATTAATTTGCCCATTAACACACAGTATAATTAGTTTTATCTTGTTCTAAGACAGCACATTTTCAAACATCTAAACTGCACTCTAGCCACTGAATAATAGAGATGGGTTAATTTAGATAGGTTAATTTTTCTTCATTAATACAGAATTGTGATAATTAAAGACTTGTTACTGAGGCTGTTTTAGATATCTATCAATTTGGGGAGGAAATACAAAAACTGTGTAAGTGAATGTTACTTGGATTATATAAAATGAAGCTAATAAACTTTGTTTAAAAACTGCCAAATGTTTAAGCAGTACTATTTTATATTAATTTAATATATAATTCTGATGTTCATTTGATGATTAAGAAAACACAGTTTTATCATTTATTTCATTAAGTGAAGCTATCACTTCTATTGTATTAGAAACACAAAATAGTGTAGGACTGTTTACTGTCTTTCTCTCCTCATTCCTCCAGATTTTTATTGGGGCATTTATCATTCCCTCTCATACCTTGTCTTTCCATTAACCATGTGGTCTTACCCCATGCACATTCTCTCGTTCTTCTGAGAAATATACCAATCGTGCTTGGTCTTTATTATAAAGATCTCTTGTTTCAATTAGAAAGAATTCTATTATAAACAATAACCTTCAGTTCTTTTAGTTTAAACAATATTTTTTGTTTTGTTTCGTGTTTGTAATTAATAGAGGAGTTAATGGTGGTCCATTGGCAGGCAGATGTAAGTACCGATTGACACAGAATTTCTGCCTACTTTGTCATCTGTTTACTTTTTCTCCACATTGATGAAAGATGACTACAGCATTTGCAAGTATATGCCGACATAGAATGCCTTTCTGTTTCTTGTATCTCTTTTGATAAGATGGGAAACTTTTCCCAGAAGCATCCAGAAACTCCTGGTAACTGTGTTAAAACTTGGTCTACAAATGCATTGCTAATCAGGTTTGTCATTAGGTTTTGAATTGTGGTTATTGGGTTCAACTAATCACTGGAAAAAAATATGAATATTGTGAAAACTTCCATGGCTGACACTCTGCCCATCATTAAGTGAAAGAGAATGGGCAGTTGAATGCATAGAAGCCCAAAGGTCATGAGAACTAAATTCATACTTGGGAGAGTACTGGAGAGAGAGAGAGAGAGAGAGAGAGAGAGAGAGAGAGAAACAGACAGAGACATACACAGAGAGAAGGACCTGAAATTCTATTTTGGCTGAGTTGATTGAAAAATTTTTTAGAATGTGGAAGAGGAGAAAAACATTTATTGATCAGCTGTAGTGTGGAAGAGAAGGAAAAATGGGTTAGAAAGAATATTGTAAGGAGGGTGGCTGTTGTTTGTATTTGGTTGTGGTTTATAGTTGGAATAAATATTTCTTTGGTGTCCTAGAGACTTAAAATTATGTTAAAATTTTGTTGAACTGTTATTTTATTGAGTTCAATCTCTACAAAATATGACTTCAATTTGATTGTCATCCAAAGTTGCTTTTTTTAAATAGTAACGATTAGTAAAGACAATAAATATTTGACAGATAAGTTATCACATCTGCAGAAGTGGTGTACTTCAAACCAAAGGCAAGTCTTTAAAATACCTATTTTGTTAAAATTTACAGTCCTGAGTCTGTAAATTAATACCATATAGAAAAAAGCCTAGAAAGAAACTTTAGGAGGTATAAGGCTTTGTTATTAGATGTGTCAGTCATATCTGTGACTTAAAGTGAGAAAATAAATTATCTTATATGCCTAAAGGTGGAATTCCTGGGTCAGAGAGTAGACATGTGTTCAGTTTTATAAGAGGATATAAAACAGGGGTGCCTGAGTGACTTAGCTGAGTGACCAACACTTGAGTTCTGCTCAGGTCAAGATGTCAGGGTTGTGAGATTGGTCCCATGTCAGGCTCCCTGCTCAGCAGAGTCTGCTTCTTTCCCTCTGTGACCCTCCCCATGCCACTTGCCATATCTCTGTCTAAAGTAAATTAATTTTAAAAAATGTCAAACTTTTTCTTTTCTAAATAATTAAACAAATTTGCATTTCACCAACAGTGTAAGAGGTTCGGTTGTTCCACTTTTCTCACCAACATGTGGTATCACGACTTTTTACATTTAGACATCCTGATGCTCTATAATATTATCTCTACATTTTTCATTTTATTCCCCTGATTTAATGATCTAAAGGAAGCATGTAACACAGGCTCTTGGTTTTCTTCTTTTATGAGTGCTTATTCAAGTATTTGTCCATTTTTCTCTTCTTACTGATTGTGCCTATGTGAAGATTGTGAAGATATTTTCTTTAAGCTTGCTCCTTTGAACTTTACAGTTTGACATTTACATTTAGGTCTCTGATCTGTTACACATTTTTATACATCCTCTGAAGTGGATGTAAAGGTTCATGTTTTTCTACATATTTATTCAGGGTTTCTTTTCCATCACCATTTGCACAAAGCATTCCATCCCTAATATTGAATATATGATTAAAAGTTACTAAATCTAAAAAAAAAAAAATACAGGTTGAGATATTCCATGATTTAAAGCAACAAATGCTGAGTTGAGCCAGATTTTGGATTAGCAGACAAAGCCTTAAAAGAGCTATGGTAAATATATGCAAACTGTTCAAGATAAAAAATAATAATTATGACATTAGGGAGCCTGGGTGCCTTGGTTGGTTAAGCATCTGACCCTTGATCTCAGCTCAAGTCTTGATTTCAGAGTTGTGAGTTCAAGCCCTGCATTGGGCTCCACACTGGATATGGACCCTACTTAAAAAAAATAGTAATTATTATGACAAATTATTATATGAGGAATAATAGGTAAAAATAGAAACTGGAATTTATAATATGGGAAATGAAATGTTCCTAAATGGTCTTAATAATAGTAGAAAAAAACTTCAGTAAATATGAAAGCAGATCAATAGATTTTCTGCAGTCTGTAGGACACTGAGTAAGAAATAATTTTAAAAAAAGAACAGAGCATTAGTGAGGGACAATATTGAGCAGAAAGACAAGAAGGTAGAAAACAGTTTTGTAGAAATAATCACCTCAATTTACTGAATATAATTAAGTACAAAAACACAGAGGCAAGAATCTCAGCAAACTCAAAATAGCATAGAAGTTACAAAGAAACACCAAGGGACATCATAGTCAAATTGGTAAAAGGCAAAGAAGCATAGAGAATATTGAATGTATCTAGAGAAAAGAAAATTCCCATTTAGGGAAACATTGATACATATGATGTATAAAGTCTCATCATAAACATGGGCAGCCAAAAGACAGTGGATTAATATCCTTAACGTTCTGACAAGAATTTTACAAACTTTATCAACCCAGAATTCTACATCCATTTAAATTTATTAAAAAATGAGGACAACATAAACACATGTTCAGATAACTTTTTTTTTAATGACAGAATTCAGCTTTGTGATAGGCAGAATTATGCTTCCATTTTCTCTAAACATGGGGATTTTGACCATATTACCTTACAAGGTAAAAGGGACTTTTGCTGATTTTTATAACAGGAGAATATTTTAGATTATATGGCTGTACCCAATGCAATCACACATGCTTCTAAACAACAACAGAAGAAGTCAGAAGGAGATGGTAGAGTATCAGACATGAGAAGGATTCAACACATGATTGCTCCTTTCATAATGGAGAGGGTCTCAAGTGAGAACAAGGGAGATCCCTCTAGTAGGTGAGGGTGAAAGAGGTTATCAGCCTTTAGGAATTGGATTTGCGTGAATCTGGATGTAGATTCTTTCATGGAGCCTCCAGAGAAGAGTACAGCCTAGCTGACATCTGGATTTTGACTTGTGCAACTCTAGCAGAGAATGTAGACAAGCCTACTTGGCCTTCTGAAGCCAGAGTGTAGAATAATGAATATGTTTGAAGCCATTAAGTTTTTGCGGATTTGTATGGCAACAGAGAAAACCAATAAAAGCCCAAACAGAATTGCATTACAAGGAATACTAAAAATAGTTCTTCATGCTGAAATCATACCTGGTCTAAACCCAGATATAGAAAGTAATAAAGATCCCTGAAAATGGTAAATATGTGAGGAAATACACAGAACTGGGGCGGCTGGATGGTGCAGGTGGTTAAGTGTCTGACACTTGATTTTGGCTTGGGTCATGATCTCAGGGTCATGAGATGGAGACCCAAGTTGGGCTCTGTGCTGGGTGAGCAGCTTGTTTGGGATTCTCTCTCTCTCCATCTTCCTCTTTTCCCCCACCCCACTGCCCTGCTACTCTCTCTCTAATGTATATGTTTAATATACATTAGAGAGAGAGAGAGAACTATTTTTTTTAGTTTAACTATTTACTTATTAATTTATTATTTCAAGTTTTTATTTACGTTCTAGTTGGTTAATACATATGGTAAAATTGGTTTCAGGTGTAGAATCTAGTGATCCATCACTTATACATCCAAGTTATAAATTGTATGTGAGACTTATAAAGAATGTATATGTGAAATATGACATAAGGATGTCATAGAATATATGATGCTAAGGATGGAAAAGAATATATTTTCTCTTGTCATAGGAGTTCAATCTCTTTTTATTTCTTTGCTATAATTTGCAGGGTTATATCCTTTTGCCTGCTTAATTTAAAGATCTTTCCTTTTCTGTGTATCTTTAGTGTTCAGCAGTTTTATAATGATGTTCCCTGGTGTGGCTTTATTTATATTTATGAAGCTTTGGGTTAGTAGGACATGTTGAAGTCAAAGATGGATGTTTTTCATCACTTTTGGAAAACTGTCATCCATTATCTGAAGATACTGCATATCCTCACTTTCTCCTTTTTTTTTTTTTTTTAAGATTCCAATTCCTTACAATTATTAGAAATAGTCTCCTCTCACATGTCATTTACATATGATACTCACTATGGGTTTACTTTTGTATTTTCTCCTCATGTTTAAATGTACTTTTTCCCCTCTGGTCCATATTCAAGATTATTGAATTCTTTCTTTTTTCTTTTTAAACATTACGTGTTTAACCTATATTTTTTTTCAGTTCATGAATTTCATTGTTGTTTTGATATATAAAGATTTTTGTCTTTTCTTTTAATTTGGTAAGCAGGATCCTTTCTTTCTTTCTTCCTTCCTTCCTTCCCTCCTTCCTTCTTTCCTTTCTTTACTTGGAGTGAGAGAGAGTGCATGTGGGTGGGGGAATGGGTGTAGAGAGAAAGAGAATCTCAAGTAAGCTCCATACCTAACATGGAGGCTCAAGCCGGACTTGATCTCAGGACCCCGAGATCATGACCTGAGCAGAAATCGAGAGTCTGATGCTTAACTGTCTGAGTCACCATGGTGCCCCAAGCATAATCCTTTAAAGTCTGTGCCTGATATCACTACCTGAAGGCCTGGATAATTTTTTCAATCATTTTTCCTCTATTCTTGTTTTTTCATCATTTTCTTTGTCCTAGTTTTATTTCCATGTGTTTCTCACTTTATCTGAAAAATTCTTAATAGTTTGTGGCTTTTGATAATATTTATCCCAAAAAGCATTTACTTGTTTTCTAATAGGTTGCTAGGCAAATGGCACAAGCATTTTTGCATCACCATAAACTAATCAAGGATTTAGGTCATGGGAAACCAGGAGTCAGTTCTTATTTCCAAATATTATTTAAAGCTTGAGCATTTTCCAGGTACCACTCCCTTTGCTAGGCCATGAACTTCAGTGTTTGTCTTGGTGGTATGGTGAGCTAACTGAAAACCTTGCTTACTTCTCAGCCTTTGGTTTATGCCATTGGAATGAGAAGGTGCCCTGTGGTATCTAGCAGTTCCCATACTGTATTCACTTTCCTACATTTTTTTCTATAGTTTGTGTCCCCTTTCTTATGCCCTGGCATAAATATACTCTTTATATTAACTCCAACTCTTCTAGTTCTCAGTGAAAGAGTTGATGTAATCCACCTATTCCATCATTTCTGAAATGACCAATTGATTTTTACATAAGTTAATATTTGCAAAATGTTATCATAGGCAACTATTCACTCCTAAAAATTTGACACACACACCACATACACACACATACACATGCACACACATTTAAATACTTTTAGTAACTT
Organism: Lontra canadensis; assembly: GCF_010015895.1. Lineage (NCBI taxonomy): Eukaryota > Metazoa > Chordata > Mammalia > Carnivora > Mustelidae > Lontra > Lontra canadensis. The sequence continues at coordinate 23,407,793 of NW_022631016.1, read as the reverse complement.
TGGGCATAATATATGAAGTGATTAGAAAGAACACAGAAATAAAATCCTTGTAATTAATAATTTGATGTAGAATATTGCAAAAATAATTTAACTTGAATGTGTAAACTGAGTTTGATTATTAATTTTCACATAATCAACCCATTGACATTATTATTTTTGTTGTTCTGTACATAGATGCATAAAGGTGATACAACAAAGAGAATTAAATTATTGTTCAGTGAATTTTAGCTTTGTAGAAACCAATAACCACTGTAGAGCATCTTGATCTTTAATTTTTCTTCAGTAGTAGTATAACATTATCTATAAGCAGATTTATTAGGTAATAATTCCATTATATAAGAATAACTTGAAATATTATTAAATGTGTCATCTCATAAGTGTAGTATACCCTTATTGGAATCTCTTATCCTATATCTATGACTTGAGAATTCAGTGTTAGCTTCACAGCATATGCAGGTTCATGGACATTACACACCCCTGAAAGCCCCTGTAGGATAAGTCAGGAACATCAAGACCCTCATCTGTTTCAAGATTACAAGTGCCTCCTACCATCAACTACAAAATTAAAACAATTTGTAAAACACTTGTATATAATTTCCTCTTCACAGTAAAAAAAAAAAGGTAGAAAGAGAAATGAAACTTTAAATTTGTTCTATTAAAATTTATAGTGGTTTAGAGTTTGTAAAGAACAGATATATAATGTTGTTACTAATTTCACATTTAAAAAAAAATTATTTATTTATTTGACAGATCACAAGTAGGCAGAGAGGCAGGCAGAGAGAGGGGGAAAGCAGCCTCCTTGCTGAGCAGAACCCAATGCGGGGCTCAATCCCAGGACCCTGAGATCATGACCTGAGCTGAAGGCAGAGGTTTAATCCACTGAGTCACCCAGTCACCCCTAATTTTGCATTGTTAATTTATAATAGATTACCAAGGAAAGAACAAAAAAATTAAATTATGTTTTTTATCTTTACAACACCATTATATTTTCAGAACCTAGTTCTTGTTTACATGTAGTCAAATGCATCAATCTTTTCATTTCTGGCTTTTTCCATTTAACTGAAAAATTATAAAAATATTCTCCTGTACCTTTAATACCAAAATAGTTGTAGAGTAGACTTTATCATTTCTGTACTCATAAATTAATTGTTTAGATGGCTGGGGATGTATATTGAAGTGTTTTTCAACTAAACAAATTCTGTAATTGTGCAATCCTAAAATAATGTAACACAAAACTTATTTCCACCAATATTCAAACTTCATTCATACCCTGCCAATGAAAGTACTAATGAAGGATAAATATTTTCTTCATTTTAAAGATGTTCTTGTTGATTAAGAACAGAGTGTATGCAGAATACTTTATATCTTTTGCAGATTTTTTTCCTAACAGTGTTTGGAATGGATTTGATGAGAGTAGATGAGCTTTTGCATAAGGAAGATGTAACTGATTACATTAATATATGCCATTTGGTTAAGAGACCACTAGATTTGTTAATCTGTGCAAAACAGAATAATTCAATATTGTATAAGAGAACAGAAAACATTCCCAGGAATTTTTAATTTATATAACTGAAAACTCTTATAAAAATGTTAATGGTAAAGTAAAGCAAAATTGTTTGTATACAATTAACAACTACAATTAAAAATATCTATTGATGCCAGCTTCATCCTAGTGCTTACTTTTTATGTAAGTACCCAGGTGGTATTTACTGTGGCCTCTGGTTAGGAACCTATGTTTGTAGCTCTCTGACTGTGAGCACAATGATAGCAAATCATTTCTACACACTCAGTGCAAACAAGATGTCAAGAAAAGAACTCTTGCATATGCAGTTCCACTCAGATTCAAAGGATTTAAATCTATTTACTTTTTCAGCTGTAATCTAAATGATAAATTCTAAACAAATCTCTCAACTGTGATTTAACTGAATGATGAAAACTTATCTTGGGTGGAATTCATGATTTATAGAGCTTAGTACCAAATAAAATTTCTTGGAAGCTTGAGAATTAATCATTTTTGCTAGATTTTTTTTTTTTTGGTATAAAAATATATACTTCTTTTCTCCCTTACTACCCCCAGGCAGCCTCTCATTGCTATCCATTACTCACTGCTGTGTACAGGTGCCTCCTGGCTGATGCACCTTTCACAGCATTGGCCATAGAAATGGTAAACATTCAATGACTATTGACTGAATGCGACTGGAAAAGAGCTGCATGGAGTTAATATAGTAGGAAAAAGCATGAAATATATTCTCTCTTTCTGATCACTGGAGTATATCATTTTGTGCTACTTTCTATTCTGAGGGACAATTTTTCTGTGGTGGGAGAAGTTTTCATCATTTTTTTTTTTTTTAAGTCTAAAGGGAAGGAAATATGTCCTAGATCACCAGAGACTTCTACTTCTGTCTCGTATAATGAATCAAATAACTGGAGTGGTAGATTTAATAGGTGTTTTCCTTTTGTGCAGTTTGGTATTTTTAGCAGATGTCACCTTCAACATGGAGTAAGTAACAAATTATATACGAACTTGGGGTAACCAGAGTGGGTGGCTTAAATGAGATGAATTGTGGGTTGTCAGGAGAGCTCCAGGACCCAAACATCTTTCAGGCTTAGGCTTTTTGTTGGGCCTATGGTTTTAAAGATAAATAACATATCTAAAGCTACATAGAGATGATTTACTCTGATGCTAGCATTACAGATTAAGAAAGCTTAAAGAATAATTACAGGAACAAGTAATTGTAAGAGCTAATGAAATTCATCCAATTTGTGTCCAGGCCTCTTTCTTCTAATTTTCTGACAACTTCTGAGATTTGGGTTAAATAAGTTGATCATTTTCTTTATATGCTTTCCCATTACTCTTAAAAGTTATAAACTAACATTTCAATTTACAAACAAATACAGTTGAGAGCTGTAAGGCATTGCAGTGGTATTATAACAGATGCCAGGTGATGACATGTTTAGAAAGTAGTTTTCCAGATTACAGCATCCTGAGAGCAAGCCCTTTAGGAGATGTGCTTGATATGGGCAAGTATGGTTTGTACTGAGGGAGAATACTGGATCATAGAGTGGCCCTGTATTGAAGAGCCAGGCCAGATGATAGCCTATATACCAAGGGAAGGGGGTGGGTCAGCCAGTATTAGAAAAGAACTCTGAAAGAAAAGGAAACACCACCAAGGTAGCCCTGTAAATTGGAATCAGCATGGTCAGAATTTCAGAGATATTATATAAAATAGTGCAATGCTATTTTATGGATACTCTTATAATAAAATGGAATGAGTTATTAACAAATAAGTTAGTAAGTTGTTAAGAAACACTCTGCTTTGTTATGAAGTAAGACATATATGTTAGAGAAAATTAAATGTACTTCCAAGGTAGAGACTGGGAATGGCATCATTAACTTTTGAAAGCAGAAGAGACACAGCGTTCTAAAAAGTTGGGTAAGGAGTATGAGGAAGAATAATGCCAAGATATGAGGACCGAGAGATTTGTGGCAGCAAGATCACAAGGGAACTTATGAATGATATTATGAAATTTGTATTTTTTTCCTGAAGACACTGGGGAAGCATTATGATGTTTTAAATAGGGATTTATGTTTACATCATAGAAAGATCACACTAGCAACAGACTGTAGAATGCTTAGGACAGGGGATAGGAAATGGTCAGGAGAACCAGTCAGGAGTCTGTATAGCAATACTTTGAGGTAAGCCCTGAGGTGAGACTGAATAAGATATGACAGCAGGAGAGAAGGATGTGGTTTGGTTTAAGAAATGTTAAAGTGGGAAAATGCATAGGAATCCGTGTTTTAAATAGCTATAAAGAATGAGGTAGTGGGGTCCCTGGATGGCTCAGTTGGTTAAGCATCTGCCTTTGGCTCCAGTCAAGATCTTGGGGTCCTGGGTCAAGCCCCACATAGGGCTCTCCATTCAGTGGTGAGTCTGCTTCTCTCTCTCCCTCTGTGATCTCTCTCGCTCTCTTTCTCGCTCAACTAAGTGAAACCTTAAAACAAAAAAGAATGAAGTAGAGAATGAAGTCATTACAAATGACTGCCTTGTTATATTTCTGGCTTGATGGTAGATAATGGACCTATTCACTAAATAGAGGAACAAAGTGCAGAGTTCAGTTGGAGATGAGACAGAGTTTTGTTTGAATCATGTTAGTTTGTGACCATCTCTGGAGCATCAAAGTGGAGATGATGGAAGAACCCTGAATATTATTTTGGAGCTCTGAGGAGAACTTTGCCTCTTAGTTTTGGGATTCATTAAGTTTGGGGGCTACAATTAAAGCTATATGTATTAGTTCTCTATGCTGAAAAACAAATTATCAAAAATGTAGATGTTTGAAAAATATCCGTTTGTTATCTCACAGTTCTGTAGGTCAGAAGTGTGTGCTGGGCTCAGCTGAGCTCTCTGTCAGGGTTTCTTTGGTCAAGTCTCTATCCAGACCATAAGAAGGTATTGGTTACCAGGGCTACAGTCACATCTATGTGTCAAGAGTGTCCTCTAGTCTCACTGGTTGTTGGTATAGTTTAGTTTGTGAAAGTCGTAGGACTGAGTTGCCCTCTTCCTAGCTGCCAGTGGGCCTGCTCTCTGTTTCAAGAGGTCGTCCTCCATTTTCTTCTCCCATTTTGAAGTCAATTGATAAGGGACTTAAATATATCTTAAAAATCCCTTCGGCTATGTAATATACTCAGGGGAGTGATATCCTGTGATTTCACAGGTCTGGCCCACACTCAAGGGAAAGGGATTCTGTAGGGTATATACACCAGGAGGAAGGAAGTTTGGGTGCCATTTTTTATTCTACTTGCCATAGTATGGGTGTGGGCAAGTTTCCTAAAGGACAGAGAGCAGAGTACAAAAGAAGAAAGTTTAGAGAAGCATGAGAACAATAATACTTAAGTGGGAGTAATAGGAAAAAATCAATCTGCCAAAAAGATTATGAACTGAGAGAACAATATGAGAAATATGTATGAATGATTAGAACCTTTGGCCCTGCATTCTTAAGGCTATTAATTAATCACTGTTACTGCTGTGATTTTGTGCCTTACTTTATTGCACATTCCTTAAAATACCTATGGTCTTGCCACTAAATTATGACCAATATATGATACTGTTGCAAAGTAATACTTTGCTTATAATTTATAAATTAACTTCTAGAATCCTAAAGTATTGCCATACCAAATCATGACTTCAGTCTCTTTAAACCATGAAAAGCCTGGGGTTTCTGACAATTTATGTCAATGGAATTCTGTAAGGGGAAGGTATTTGATTGTCTACTGGAAACATTCATAGGGACTTGAGCAATACACTTAAAATCTGAAAGAAATATAGAAACTGTATCAATCCTTGTCATTTGTGGATCAGTTTCCACAGGAATTAGATTATTCTCTTATTTGTAAAACCTGCTATGTTATAGGCTTGCGAATATATTTAATCCTAGCTATTAGACCAAGATCCCAGAGACTACTTTTCACATCCTCATCTTTTTGTGCGTATATGTAACACAATGTCAAGAAAATATTGAGTATATACTTGTTGAACACACAAATGAATGGAAAAGACAGCAATTTTACTTGGTCATAATATCTCTAATATGTTTTTTATTTTAGATATTTTTTGTAGAAATTAACATCATACTGATTTAATTTGGGATAAAATAACATGGATATACAAGTGGATTATTTATTATAGACTGTTGTCACAAACAATATATGGACTCTTTGAAGCAGAGTTGAATTTTGACAACATTTTATATAGTTGGTGTCTTAGAAAACACTGACCTGAAAAAGCGTCCATACAAGCCAATGTCTGCTCAGTGCCACTTCACCTGGGAAAGGGAAGGTCCATTTAAACTGACAGAAATGGTTGCAAAAACCCAAATTAGTAAAATAAGGTCACCTTTAACTGAGGTTAAAAATAATTTTTTTTAACTGAGGTTAAAAAAAATATATTATTTTAATATAAAAAGGACATTTTAGAAGTAAAAAGGAAGAACAAAAGAAATTAAAGTAATAGGAAACAATATACAGTTAGATGTACATCTAAGGGTTCATAAGAAGCCAGAAATGAAAATTTCATTATATATTTTTTGAAAATACAAAATATCAGAATCAATGCAATGAACCTATACTGATAGATGTCTGTAAAAGGTCTATATTTCAAATTCACAGAAACTAATTAATGTCGTATACAAATACGACAACTAACATTTTTTAAAATGTTCAAACATAGGCAAAATAAAGTATATTTGTTTCTTTAAAGAGTTCTAAAAAGTTAACAATTCAGTTAAGCAAAATGTTAAAAAAATTGATTAGGATGTGCTATTATTAATTTTAAATTCTATGATTTACTAATTAAAATAATGGCCTAATAGGTAAAAACGACTTGTGTTCCTCATTGTACTGCATATGTCATAGCCCTTGAATATATATATATATATATATTCAAATATGTGAAGAAATTAAATATGAGGAGATGATGGCTCAAATAGCACACTGAACTGCTTCTGAAATTATTAGTCAATTTTATACTGGGTAAAATCTCTGTTTCTTGTGAGTCTGATGTGACAGCTCTGCATTCTTCTTTATCAGTGTCAAAGGATATATAAAATTATCATTTACTTCATATGACAATTGCTTTTGATTTATATATTTTGTGTAACACATGATTTGTTTTTATTTCTTCATATGATTACTACAACAATTTTGCAAAAAGTATTATATTAAACTGCCTACTTCAGTTTCATTGGTTCTTTTATCTTTGAATAATACACACTGGTTAAAAGACCCAATTGTTCTACGCTCTGTTCTCTACATTTGCAATTATATATGGAAAACAAGAAAAGTCATGCTTTGTAATTTCTCCCAAGATTATGATGTCATATTTCTGGACATAGTACTTAAAGTAAAAGTTACAAATTCTAATATAGATATGTGTTTGAACCCATATGGGGAAAGGTGCATCTTCATTGAAAAAGCAAATATGGTGATGTTCATTCACTGACAGTTCATTATCAGTGACTATATACAATATTACATAATACAAATATTTCATAATTGAAAGAAGGATGTTCAGCTCTTTTCACTAAATATAATTATCTATTAATGAAACAGCATAAACTTTTAATGAATTAAAAATGCTATCAACTTTCGGGTGCCTGGGTGGCTCAGTGGGTTAAGCCTCTGCCTTCAGCTCAGGTCATGATCTCAGGGTCCTGGGACCGAGTCCCACATCGGGCTTTCTGCACAGCAGGGAGCCTGCTTCTCCCTCTTTCTGCCTGCCTCTCTGCCTACTTGTGATCTCTCTCTCTGTGTCAAATAAATAAATAAAAAATCTAAAAAATAATGCTATCGACTTTCTTCAAGAATTGTGAAAAACAGTATTTTGATTGTGATTCTGAAGGGTTGTATCTTACCCAGTAAAGAAATTCTTTGACCTCAAAGATTAGTCTTAAGCCAGCTCTTGGTCAGCATCTGTTGTGTTGCCTCAACAGATTCTACACCTATACTGAGATACAATCTATATAACTAATGGATTTGCATTTCATAATAGATCAAATTCTATATACTCTATAAGTATATGTATATACACATATGTTATATTTATGAAAAGTGGTTTTGCTTAATACCTCAGATGCAGTCAATTTATAAAAACAATTTTGAATATACTTAGAGAATTGATGATAAAATTTTCATCTTAAGGCTATGAATTATCTTCTTATGTACAATTATATCATACCAATGCATATTAAATTGTAATATAATTTAATTTATATATCTCTAAAGGGATAAAATATTTCACTGAATTATAAGTAATTTCAAAGAAATTATGATACTCTATATATCCCTCCAAGTGTCTTTTTTTAAAAAAAATCCTTTCTCTGTATATAATATTTCAGAAATTCCAGTAATTACAAACATACTTATGGTAATTAAAACAGTGATGACACTTTAGCTTTGATGTTTACTTTTCTGTAATTATATATATATCAAGAATTTTATCTAAGAACACATTGGCATTTAGTTCTATAGCTCTTTACTCATACTTTCTGCACAATTTATTATAAAATATAGCACTTATTAATACTACAGATAGATGACTTTTATTGGTAGTATCTTACAAAATGTGCTTTCAAATTAGATATTTCTAGGTAAAAGTGGCACCTGAATGGCTCAGTCAGTTAAGCATCCAACTCTTGGTTTCAGCTCAGGTCATGATCTCAAGGGTTATGAGATTGAGCCCCTCATGGGCCTCCTTCTCAGTTTGAGATTCTCTCCCTCTGCCCCACACCCCATTGTGCTCTCTTTCTCTAAAATAAATTAATAAATCTTAATAAAAGGGGGGGTTGCAATTTGATGAAAAAATTCAGAGTGGAGATGCTTTTAGACCATTCTCTCTATACTGACATGGCTCCGTGTTCATAAAATTTTATGGAAGGTAGAAAAGTAAGCCTCTATAAGTTCAGTGTAAGAAGTGACCATAACGATTTATAAATCATATAAATACAAAATGGTCATATAAAATGGAACTGCAGAAATGATATTTTAAAAGACAAATCATACTAGAATTTGGATTCACGTGAACTCTGGAAACAGGAGGTCTTCTGCATATATTTTTCGATGGTAAAGATGAAATTTATGGGTTTACAATTTTAACCTGTCATTCTATAGTTGGTATGGACCAGTCTTTAGAAATGTGTTTACAAGGACTTTAAAAGTGAATCAATCACCACTAATTGTGTGATTTTTTTTTTTTTGTGTGTGGCATAATATTCACCATTCCTTCCTCCTCCCCCTGTGACATTGTTCAGCTTCTCCGATACTATGAACAATAAACATTGTTAGTATTATTGCTTTGGATAAAAATATCTTTTACTTCAATTAAAAATAAGAAATATAAAAGTATATTTTACCTGTATTTATCCCTTTTCCAACACTTATCCTTTATTTATTGCAGTATAATCTTCCCCCATTCAGCCTGGTAATTCCATCTAAGAAATCACCAGTCCAGATTATAACCATGACTTTAAGAAATTTGCTTAGAAAAGAGTAGTAAATCGTACCTACTCTCTGCACTTCATTGCATGATTATTTGAATCTTTGCAAAGAGTTTGTTGGCTTTTCTAGGGCCAGGAGATATTTGATGGCAAATACACTATAAAATTTGTATATACATATTGTTCAATGAATTCAGCATTTGGAGGGTAAGTATATTAAGATACTCTGTCCAATTGGCTATCAGCAACTCTAGTCTGATTATTTTGAAAGTGGGCTTTGCTCGCTTTCTCTCAAATTACTTTTTTATCTTGCTTAAGAAGCCTCTTTCTCTGTTTCCTGAAGTTCTTGTGAGATTATTCTATATTTTTTCACTTAAATTTTCCTCTATGTATTTGTCATAAACAAGCCATGACCTTTCCTGTATAAACACTATGATTAGAGAATCCTCTTTTTCTTTAACTACTGAAGAGTAAGAACTATGCTTTACTAATTGTTTCCCCTTTTAATTTCTATCATTCTGGCTGTGTAGTTCATGCAATACCCGTCATGATTAAATATTCTATTTTTTCCTGCTCCTTCGCCATTTCTTAAGATGAAAGATGGGAGTTGATAAATTCTATGCACTCTCATTGGTTTTTTGAAATTATCATTAATGCTCTTAATATTAAAATATCCCTTCTTTTGAGGTTCACACTAACAATTTTTATGGCAATGTTTAAAACTGTTTTGATATTATCTAGACATCTCCTTTCATTATACTCAATTATTAATGCACTTGAGTATGATTTCCCTCTCTATATGCCTTTTAGAGGCGTTTTACTTATGAAAGGGCTAATCACTTGTATTGGGTAAAACCTTACTGCTTTATTTCATTCTTATTTTAGATGACTGGACATTGGAGGGGAAAAAGTAAAACCTTTTTATTAGATTCAATAATTATTAGCTTATTAGGGTACTCATGTTTTTTCTTCAGATGGAATGTTCCTTTTCCCCATCTAATTATACAAATCACACCATCATAAAATTCCTGGACTAATGTAACTTCTTCCATGAAGCCTTCTGTGGTCCTTCCAACTGAAAGATGCCTCTTTATTCTCTGCACATAGATTGAATATTTTTGCTTGCAATATTTTACATTTAAAATTTCATGCAATGCTCGTATATAAAATTAAATTTAAAAATCTGACTCTATGCGTGTCATGTATCCTTCATCAGCTGATATAATAATTTTCCTTCAGCATACTATGTACTTTTATCAATAAAGTATGAATGAACAGTTATTGCAGAATAGTGTTTCCAGATTGCTTTTGACACACAGAAAGTTCTTAAATATTTGCAGTTATAAAGACAAAGTAATAGCTTGCAAATGCCAAATGCAGTAACTGTGGCTTCAAATTCAAAATGTGCATTGAAATTAGTCCAACTAAGATTAAGAGTTTGGATGTTAATTGGGCTGATGATTGTTCTTTCATTTTGCAATGCTTAATAATTACTCTTTTCTTGAAGGATAGGAATCACCTGATTGCTGTCTAATTGTTAAAAAAAGATAAATAACTATAATTCCTTATATTTATTGAAATTCTTTCTGGATTTAGTTCCACAGAATTACATAAGAGCCAAAGATTATTACTTTGGGTCAAAGTTGGGCTTGACCACAATTTTTTAGTATGTTTAAAAGGAGCCCCGTTACATGTGCTATGTTCTACCATTAATAGGAATAGCAGCCAAATGATATGGCTATTGTGTGTTAGACTTTAACACAAGTAGTTTGCATACTATGACCAGTAGAGTTCTACAGTGTCCACCAATGACTCACATCTTTGTATAATTCTCTCCCTTTGATTCTCTGCTTGAGTGTAGAGTCTGTGAATATAATAGGATTTTATTCCTGTGATTACATACCTGACATGACAAAGATGAGGGAATTTTGATAATGCAATTAAATAGTTTTATGCCTAGAATTGGACATGCCTTATGATAGGCTTTTAATATGTGAGGTGAGGAAATTAATTAAGAATTGGGCTGGGGGTGCCTAGATGGCTCAGTGGGTTAAAGCCTCTGCCTTTGGCTCTGGTCATGGTCCCAGGGTTCTGGGATCGAGCCCTGGATTGGATAGGGCTCTCTGCTGAGCAGGGAGCCTACTTCCTCCTCTCTCTCTCTCTCTCTGCCTGCCTCTCTGCCTACTTTTGATATCTGTCGAATAAATAAATAAATCTAAAAAAAAATAAAAAGGCATATGCATAAAGGGAATCACTGTAGATAATTAAAAAAAGGAATTGGGCTGGGTTTGAGATTTGTGGTTGATATGGTTATTCTAAGTTCTCTGCAGTCACATTGTTCAGTGATACTGAATTTAAGGTGAGGCCTGGTTTGCCAAGGTTATTTTTTTCTCTTCTCTTCTCTTCTCTTCTCTTCTCTTCTCTTCTCTTCTCTT